>NC_060145.1:42500-345530 GCF_021461385.2 Schistocerca piceifrons
ACATACCGCAGCTTGCGAGAATTGCTTGCAGACGGTAAATGTAACCGTTTCAGAGACAAAAGCGACCAATGTGACGAACTGGCATTACGTCGATTCGACTGTAAATGACGGAAACGGGAGATTTTCTTACGTTTTTACTACATATAAACACTTTTCACATTTTCTCGTGTTACGTGGCTGCCAGTCCTCATTTCATGCAAAATCTTAAGGACCTCGGTCATGTCCAAGGCACCAAACCGGCCAAAAAATCAAAAATCGATAACTGAATCCTGTAATGTAGCTCTCCTTACTGGCCGATTGCATCAACTTAGATGCTTCTACTGTGTTCAACTGTGCTGCTTGAAGTGTCTCCGCGTACCGAAGCACGCGGCAAGGGCTTGCAGACGATAAATGTAACCGTTTCTGAGAGAAAAGCGACGAATGTGACGAACTGGCATTACGTCGTTTCGATAGTGAATGACGGAAACCTAAGATTTTCTGAGGTTTTTACTACATATTAACACATTTCACATTTTCTCGTGTTACATGGCTGCCAGTTGTCGGTTAATGCAAAATCGTAAGGTCCCCGGTCATGTCCAAGGATCCAAACCGGCCTATAATTCAATAATCGATAAGTAAAACTTGAAATGTAGCTCTTCCTACTGGCCGATTGCATCAACTTTGATGCTTCTACTGCGTTCTACTGTGCTGCATGAAGTGTCTCCGCATACCACAGCATGCAACTAGGGCTTGCAATTGATATATGTAACCGTTTACGAGAGAAAAGCGACCAATGTGACGAACTGGCATTACGTCGATTCGATAGTAAATGATGGAAATGGGAGATTTTCTTAGGTTTTTACTACATATTAACACTTTTCACATTTTCTCGTGTTATGTGGCTGCCAGTCCTCGCGTCATGCAAAATCTTATGGTCATCGGTCATTTCCAAGGCCCCAAACCGGCCAATAATACAATAATCGATAGCTAAATCTTGAAATGTAGCTCTTCTTACTGGCCGATTGCATCAACTTACATGCTTCCACTGTGTTCTACTGTTCTGCGTGATGGGTCTTCGCAAACCGCAGCTTGCGAGAAGGGCTTGCAGACGATAAATGTAACCGTTTCAGAGACATAAGCGACCAATGTGACGAACTGGCATTACGTCGATTCGATAGTAAATGACGGAAACGGGAGTTTTGCTTACGTTTTTACTACATATTAACACTTTTCACATTTTCTCGTGTTACGTGGCTGCCAGTCCTCTTTTCATGCAAAATCTTAAGGACCTCCGTCATGTCCAAGGCCCCAAACCGGCCAATAAATCAATAATCGATAACTGGATCCTGTAATGTAGCTCTCCTTACTGGCCGATTGCATCAACTTAGATGCTTCTACTGTGTTCTACTGTTCTGCGTGAAGTGCCTCCGCATACCGCAGCTTGCGAGAATTGCTTGCAGACGATAAATGTAACAGTTTCGGAGAGAAAAGCGACCAATGTGACAAACTGGCATTACGTCGATTCGATAGTAAATGACGGAAACGGGAGAGTTTCTTAGGTTTTTACTACATATTAACACTTCACATTTTCTCGTGTTACGTGGCTGCCAGTTCTCGGTTCATGCTAAATATTAAGGTACTCGGTCATGTCCAAGCCACTGAACCGGCAATAATCCAATAATCGTCAACTAAATCTTGAAATGTAGCTCTTCTAACTGGCCGACTGCATCAATTTAGATGCTTCTACTGTATTCTACTGTGCTGCATGAAGTGTCTCCGCATACTGCAGCACGCGACAAGGGCTTGCAGACGATAAATGTAACCGTTTCAGAGTCAAAAGCCACTAATGTGACGAACTGGCTTTACGTCGATTCGATAGTAAATGATAAAAACGGGAGATTTTGTTACGTTTTTACTACATATTAATACCTTTCAAATTTTCTCGTATTACGTGGCTGCCAGTCTTCGGTTCATGCAAAATCTTAAGGTCCTCGGTCAAGTCCAAGGCACCAAACCGGCAAATAATTCAATAGTCGATAACTAAAATTTGAAATATAGCTCTTCTTACTGGCCGTTTGCATCAACTCAGATGCTTCTACTGTAGGGAAGCAGCCTACTCACGCTGTAGTAAATTCACATCAGTTTCCATTTTGTGCCAACCAGTCTGCTGTAACTAGCTCTGACGTCATAAATGTTGCGCAATACCTTAAAAATCAAGCAAATGACCTAAAACTTTTCTAGCAGGTCAGGAATAATACTAAATTAATGTGTGTTAAATATCAGTTCGATAACTTCAGCCATTTTCGAAATTTGGACGTTTTTCTGGAAAAATCATTGGCGCAACAGAAAAGAGCTAGAGACTTCAAAATTTATATTTAGATTCATCTATCATAATGATTTAATAAAAACAGTACTTTGGATTTCACATGTTAAGATTTTAGTGGAAATTCATGATTTTGTGGTTTTCGTCTCAAAACTGAAGGAAGCAAGATAGATTAAGTAGGCTAGTAAATAAGGCTAGGATGTTTAGATTTAAATAGGTTGGAGGTCCGCTATGATTATGAAGAAGTGTAAAGTTTCTTTTCAATACCTATAAAATTATAGCGATAGTGGATCTCAAAAGGACCAGTTCAGAGCTCATCTACTGCGTGCAGTGTAATTTAATTAATTCTCTCGCCCAAAATATTTAACTTAGCCACGTCAAAATTTTATTATCAATACTTACTTGCGTGCTGAATGCACGTTTAAATCAAGAGCTGCTTCAGCCATCAGCAGAAAAAGCTATAAATTATTATGTAACTTGAAGTGGTGCGTTACTAGCCCAGCGGCTAGTCGGAAGAGCCGATATGATCAGGCGTTCCCTAAGCCGTCCGCACCGCGGCTATATATATATAAGAACGCTGCGCGAGGAAGGAAGGCCCCAGTTCTCTCCAGACGCTGAATGACACGCCATCTGTGTCGGGAGTCGCGTCGCATCAGTGTCACTGCTACAAACAGCCTCGGGTGCCGTATTAAGTTACTAGAGATACGCGGAACCATGAAAACATTTCATGTGAAGTGTTAATTCTGGGATGATTTTCATTATCTAGTTTCAGTTTGCGTATTGTCGTATTTTCACGTGCCGTCGCGGGACAGACATTCTACCAAAAATTTCGCGTGGCGTTTGATGAAGTATATTCATCAAATTATGGCGAGCATTCATTTCAACATTTAATTCGGTCTTTTATAGTTGCATCAGCGCATTAGACTCTGAACTGCTCTGTTAGTTAGGTTGTAGGGATACTTGTGTTTTTTATCAGTGAATTTCAGAATATACTCAACTATTTTGGAAAACCGTTTTTGATTAGAAATCCTGGACAATCTCCTAATTCCTTAGAGCTATAAGCTGCAGCTATAATGACATTCTCAGCTGAAGTGGGCACTAGGATCTCTAATTACTGGTTCCATGTTTTGTTAAATCACTTTCTGGGTGCTAAAAAAGTAAATAGAGAGCCAGTGTTGAGAACGGCGAAAGACAGCATTAACAACATTCTAAAAGCCAGAAACTGATTCTACATGCAAGTGTATATCCAGCAATCAAATTTTTATTATTTTTACGAACTTATCCGCCGCCCCACATATGGTGCATCGGCCGGGAAATCAATTAAGTGAAAGTGATTTTTTTTAACTATCCGGATTCGCGAGTGAAATGCGACACGCAGCTGAGTAATAGAACAGTGAAAGTGTTACGTGTGCATGTGGACGACGCAATTGGATTAACAACGCATCTGGATTGACGGAGCTGGCACTGAGTCTAGCGGTGCTGCCGGCATCGCGAGAAGCCAGTCTCGCCGCACCGCAGTCGTCCGCTGGAGCAGCCGGCGCAGCGCCTGCAATTGCGGGCCACGCAAACACACAACAGCCGTCGGAGAGCCGTCTGCAGTTCAACGTGCCACGTCGCATCAGGAATCCTGGTACGCCGCGCCGGCAACGCCATACGTCGTGCAGATGGAACTAAGTTAAGTGAAAAGCTGTTAAAGATTTTACTAACCTGCACTAAAAGACTGTCAGCGATGGAACCGCCAAAAGAAACTGAGGTTAAACTTATATCAGAACCTATGTCTGTTGAGGGAACTGTAAATCCAGACAACGGTTCGAGTGTAAATATGCATGAAAGTAGTAATGTTAAAGTGAAATATGAAGTATTGTCTCCTGACAGTAGTGTGCGAAGGGGCAATGATTCAATAATAGAGACCCCTGTAATAAAGCGGAAAGTAGAAATTGTAAATTTATTGGATGATAGTTTCTCTGATGAATTAAAAATGAAACAGTCATCTGAGGTGGTAGAGTTTAAGAAGGGGAAGTTAGATATGACTAATCAATCAAAAGTTTCATTTAGTTTTGATGATTCTGGTGTTGGAGCTAGTTTTTCGTCACCTGAGTGTGATAAAAAGCCAGCTAGTGAGCAACCCAAAGATGCTGTGGCTGTTTATCTAAATGTTATATTACAAGCAATAGCTGCCAGTCAAACAAATTTTAATATGCGGTTTGAGTCAATGGACAATAAATTAGAATCCAATAATGCTAAATTAAAGTCTGAAATAAGTGAACAGGTCAAAAGCAGTAAGGCTGGATTAAAATATGAGATTATGGCCAGCCAAACTAATTTTAATAAACGATTGGAGGTAATGGACGATACCTTCAAGGCTGGTTGCAATAAGTTGAAAGAGGATCTAGACAGTTTGAATTATAAAATTGATTACAATCATGAGGATATTAAGAAAATGGTTGCTCAACAGTTTTCTGAAATGTATAAAACAGTTAAATCCGAAGTTGCTGAGGTTCGCAAAGACTTCCAAATGGAAGATGCGAAGCTGGAGCACAAGTTAACAGAAAAGATCGAGGCGGAATCTGAACTGTGCTCAGATAGATTTAAAGATGTTAATATTAAAGTAACCATATGTCAAGCAGAAGTAAATGCAATCAAAACTGATACTACTCATATTATGCAAAGAGTAGATAATGTTGAATTGAAAGTAGAAAATATCAGTACTAACATTGCTAACATTGAAAGTAAAGTAGCTTCAGTAACTTCTGGTAATGGTAGTATACAACAAGTTGTAGCTGCAAACGCCGCTTTTATCGGGTGTCGGCAGTTCTTGCGGTTTGATCCAGATAAAAATATCCATCCGCTAGATTTCTTGAACGATTTTGAAGATGTGATTCCACCAACTTGGTCTGAGCGAGAGAAAATCTCATTTATTAGAAGCCATTTAGCAGGTGACGCCATGCGTTGGTCAGCTGATGTTATGTTGAAGTGTAAAACATTAGCGGAGTTTAAAACGGCTTTCATTAATGAGTATTGGTCTAGCAATAAGTAAAATGAAGTATTGAGAGAATTTTGGAGTGGAAAACGCTTCAATGCAGGCAAGGAATCAATTAAAGAGTTTGCTAGGTCATGGATTTCACGTTTGTCACATTTGGCGGAAAAGCTAAAACCAGAAATGATTATACTAGGTCTTGAAGCCAAACTGCCATGGTATTGGCAAACTAGAATTATATCTGCCCCTAGAGACAATCTGGATCGTTTCATTGAGTATCTGGAACGTGTAGAACGTGTTGCTGCCAATGAGGAGCAAGCACGTAATAACAGAAATTCTAATAACAATAGTAGTAATTTTAGGAACGAGCAAAATGGCAATGTAAACATCAGAACAGTAGGTGTTCGCCATCCTAAGAGAGGTAGGAATTGGGGAAATAATTATCAGAACCAACAATGGCGTCCGAGGGATAATAATTTTGTTCCAAACAGAAATATGCATGTAAACAACAGTACGGAAAGTAATGCTGTGCCAGTCAACTATAATGAAAATAAAGGAAACAGCAGTAGGCCGAGGCAGGAAAACTAGTTCCCGTCTATGAGGACACTGGCGCTCACCAGGCGGTTACTTTTCCTAAGCCAGTAGTTACGGGAATTGGTAAGACAGATCAGAATACTCAAACTGAACAGGTGGATGAAGTGTCGGTAGCATCTAAGGATACAACAGAAATATTAGATCACTCACAGTATTTGATAGATACCGTGTTAGAGACGCTTTCTAAGTGGGAAGAGAAAGAGAAGGCGCAGCAGTGTAACGATAGGGACGAGCTACAAAATACTGAATTGACAGGTGAAGAAGCAGAAGAAATTCATGCTTATATTTACGATGAAGATGATGTGCTCTTATCTAAAGTGCCTGTGCAGGATGTTGATAATGTACTAATAGATTTAGGACAGGAGATAAGTGAGAATGTAGAGGGTAGCCTGTTGGGGGTCGATGAACCCAGTAGCTGTGACCAGTTGTCACTTGAGAAGGAAACCGACGATAATGGTGAAAGTGGTTTAGCTGTAACTAGTATTATGCCCGGTCTGGAGGCGCAGAATCGCTCAGACTACAGTAATTTGGGTCAGGTTCAGCAAACTAAATGTAATGAAGTCGTGCGGTGTTTCGATTTGAAATTAATAGATCGACTGGAAAAGGCAGCTGAAAATGTAATTCAGGAAACCCCTACACACTGTGACCTAAATGTAATGAAGACAGATGCCGATCACTTTAGTTGGAGACAAATCCAAAAGGAGCTATTAGATGAATTTGAGGAACCACCTGTACAACCTAGAATAAGCCACCCTATAATAATAGTGAATATATTGGGTATCAATGTACGTTGCCTCTTAGACAGTGGAAGTGAGGTGAGTGCAATATCTCAGTCCTTCTTTGATGCATTACCTGGTAAAGACAAGCTTACAGTCATGAGGGTATCAGGACTAAGAATAATTGGTGCTACTGGCAAGGTGTCAAAAACGGTAAAGCAAGAAGCTTTGCTGCCCTTTAGCATTAATGGTAATTTAGTTGATCATCCATGTTTAATTGTAAACAATCTCAGTATTGAGGTTTTAATTGGCATAGATTTCTTGTCAAAATAGCAGGGTGTTGTTGACTTTGAAAGAAGCCAGTTAAAAATGGTCTTGCCAATAACCGGAGTAATTATAGTACCTTTTAGTGATAAACATGTAGTAACTGATCATGAAACTTGGGAGCTGCCTATACGAGTTCTGAAAAATAGGAGGTATTGGGACGAAGGTGTTAATCTTAGTAACAGTAAGCTGAACACAGAAGAAGAAGAAGAAGCAATTATTTTGGACAAAATAGAAGCTAAATTGCAGGAAATCGGTAAGATTTCAGCCAATCAGAAGGAAGAACTGAGACAGGTTCTAAAAAGGCATCATAAGGTATTTTCAGATCGACCTGGCATAGTCAAAGGTTATGAATGTCAATTAAAGGTGAAACCTGGCCAAGTGTTTTTCAGGAAGCCATACCAAATACATGTAGCTAGGAAGGAGGCAGTTCGAAAGGAAATACAGAGAATTCTAGAATGGGGTGTGATTGAAAAAGCGGTCAGTGAGTACAATAATCCTCTTGTTGTTGTACCAAAAAGAGACGGGAGTGTCAGATTGGTCTTGGACGCACGTTGGTTGAATGAAATAGTGGTTAGGGAAAGTGATAGACCGCAGAACATGGACGAGTTATTGCGAAAATTCCGGGGAGTGAAATTCTTAACTTCTATGGACATCACGTGTGGATATTGGAATTTGCCACTGGCGGAAAGTTCAAGGAAGTACACAGCTTTCTTGTACGAAGGAGTTTGTTACCAATACCGTGTGGTACCTTTCGGCCTTAATATCTCTGTTTGTGCCTTCGTACGTGTGATGTGCCATGTTTTAGGACCAGCTTTAAGCAATAAAATAACAGTTTACGTAGATGATCTGTTAATAGCAACTCCAACCTGGGAAGAACACATAGCTTTATTAGAGGAAGTGTTAGAGGCTATTGAGAGAGGTGGCATGAAACTAAAGATTGAAAAGACAGAGTGCGTTAAAGAGGAAATAGGTTTCTTGGGATATAGGATAAGTGGAAAAGGTATTCTGCCTGACCCAGGCAAGCTAGCAGTCATTGAAAAATTTGAGGCTCCCAGAAACAAGAAGCAGTTGAGATCAATGTTCGGTCTTTTCGGCTTCTATAGGCGTTTTGTTAGTGATCAGGCTTTTAATGCTCCCTGTCTTCACCTCCTGCTGAAAAAGAATACCCCTTGGGTTTGGACAGCAGAATGTCAACAGGCGTTTGAAGTGCTTAAACAATCTTTAATTAATAGTCCTATTTTACATCATCCTGATTTTGAAAAACCATTCTGCATGTCTGTTGATGCTAGTGGCTATGGTATAGCTGTGGAGATATTCCAAGTAGAAATAGAGAACGAACAAGAAGTGCACAAGACTATAGCTTTCGCAAGTCGATCTTTACAGGCAGCAGAGAGAAATTATGGCATCTCAGAACTAGAAGCGTTGGCAATTGTATTTGGGGTACAGAAGTTTGAGCAGTATCTATTAGGTCACAAGATAATAGTTTACAGTGACCATAAGGCATTGACCTTTTTAAAGACCTGTAAATTGAGGAATGCTCGTTTGGTAAGATGGTCATTGTATCTCCAGCAGTTTGACCTTGAGGTTAAATATATTCAAGGGAAAGACAATCTGGTAGCTGATGGGTTATCTAGAAGTGCGGAGCTCTGTGGTGACGCGGGAATTACAGCAACAGACCTAAATGAAGTTCGAATGTTTGCATTGCACGAAGTAAAGGAAGAAGGTGCATTAAAGAGAGTGATTAAGAACTTGAGACGTGAACAGAATGCAGATGACCAACTGAAATTAGTGAAGAGCTATTTAGGAAATGCGAACTATCCTAAGGTTTCGCAATACTATTGTTTGCATAAAGGTATTATGTTTAGGAGGAAAAAGGTAGGTGTTTCTGAGTGGAAGCTGTGCTTTCTCTCGCAACATGTAGACTTACTAATCGACTATGTACACCTGAGGTATGGGCACTACGGTGCAAAGAAGTGCATTGCAAAATTACAAGAGAAGGTTGTGTTTGACAACATGTACCGCCGTGTGGCCAAGCGTCTAGCATCGTATGTAGTGTGCCAGAAAGTCCGTGCTGCCAACACCAGAATACAAGAGGATATGCATTCAGTAGAGCCAACTGAAACCCTAGAATTACTGGCTTGTGATTTGTTTGGCCCTCTTCCTGTTTCGAGAGGTGGTTGCACCCATGTTTTTGTTATTGTGGATGGATTCAGTAAATATGTTAAGCTATACCCAATTAAAAGAGCAAATGCAAAAACATTGGTTGAAAAGTTGGAAAAAGATTTCTTCGTGAACGTTGGCGTTCCGAAGAATTTGCTGTCAGACAATGGGCCTCAATTTACTTCTGATAGATTTAAGGAATGTCTAGATATGGCCGGCGTGAAACATCTGAAAATATCTGCGTATTTCCCCCAAGGAAATATGAGTGAACGTATTATGAGGGAATTGAATAGGCTTTGCAGAACTTATTGTGCTCGGAAACACTCAAGTTGGGCAGAGCACATTAAGTATTTTGAGAATGTAATTAACAACTTAAGACATGATTCAACTGGTTTTGCACCTTGCGAATTGATGTTTGGCCAAGAACCGCACAATGTGATTGCAGATATGGTAGAATTCCCTATTCTGACGCAAATATCCACAGACGAGAAGAAACTAAAGGCTAGGGCAAATACGAGAAAAAGAGCGTTGAAAAGGAAGAAGCGTCATGACGCAAAAGCTGTACCTACTAGCTTTGAAATAGGTCAATTAGTCCTTGTCAAAACCAAAGAAAAATCAAAGGAAGTAAATGCAGAAACAAAAAAATTCATGTTCGTATACCAAGGACCTTTCAGGATAATAGGAAAACCACATGCCAATGCATATAGGCTAGAGTACCCTAAAAGTAAGAAGCTATTAGGTCTCAGGAACGTGATCGACCTAAAGAAATTCATAGGTAGTGAATGAATGCTGTAGGGAGGAGGTTGTTCTGTAACCTCTACACAGTGTGGCAGCTGTGCAGTCCCAGCTGTGTGAGATCTTCTTTCCCTTTCAGGTCTCACTCATTCTTCATCTTTCCTATGTACAAAAATTTCGACCCCTTCTTTCCAATATGAAAATTTTCTGAAACCAATGAATGCTGTAGGGAGGAGGTTGTTCTGTAACCTCTACACAGTGTGGCAGCTGTGCAGTCCCAGCTGTGAGAGATCTTCTTTCCCATTTCAGGTCTCACTCATTCTTCCTCTTTCCTGTCCTCAAAAATTTCGACCTCTTCTTTCATACATTAAATTTTCCGTTATGACTATCAAGCCAGCATTAAGCTAATGAATGCTGTAGGGAGGAGGTTGTTCTGTAACCTCTACACAGTGTGGCAGCTGTGCAGTCCCAGCTGTGTGAGATCTTCTTTCCATTTCAGGTCTCACTCATTCTTCCTCTTTCCTGTCCTCAAAAATTTCGACCTCTTCTTTCATACATTAAATTTTCCGGTATGGTTATCAATACAGCATTAAACCAATGAATGCTGTAGGGAGGAGGTTGTTCTGTAACCTCTACACAGTGTGGCAGCTGTGCAGTCCCAGCTGTGTGAGATCTTCTTTCCATTTCAGGTCTCACTCATTCTTCATCTTTCCTATCCACAAAAATTTCAACCTTTTCTTTCCAGACATGAAAATTTTCTGTCATGGCTATCAAGCCATGAGTTATGTAACCATTCTGTCTACCGATTAGTGAAGAAAAATACCTAATGTGACAAACCTAATAGTGACAAACAATAGAGAAGTATGACGTAATTAAGATACAAATGTATCTGAGTAACAATTATGTATAGTACCCTGGTAATATAGTAAGTACAAAGTGTTGTTTTATTGGAAATGGTCCACCAACAGTAATTTAAAAAGATATATGAATTCATGTACAAGCAGGATCTGAAGTGGTAGTGAAACCTAGTGTATGCATTAGAGCTAACTAAGAAATAGTAAAAGAGATTGCTTAGTGTTAGGAAAAATATGCAGATAAGTTGTAAGATTAAACTCACCTGGTGTAGCAAGGAAAGGCAGTGTAATAGAATTGAGCAGTGTTTGTGGTTGAGACGTGAAGGACACGTCCCTGAAGTATTTATAAGGTTGGAGCTGGCCATTATTTTAGTGTAGTGTGTGACAGGATACACCTACACGTATTGAGGTTATGAGTTGGAGGCGTGAATGCGACCATAGGTACCCTTATGTTAGATGAGACAGAGCAGCTCATGGTGTCCTATAGGTTTAAGGAAATTAGCATTACGCTCGTCCATAATTACTTGATGCACTTTAGTGGTAGGTCTGAGAGAGACTACCTGAGGTTTTAGCGTCCGATCGAGTGGAAATGGATTGCCACGTGAGCAAACTAATCAGCTGCAATACACTATGAATATGAAAGAAATGTGCTATCCCATGCTTTAAATATTAATAGAGTGAGTTTTAAATAAGTATATACACTAGCAAAATAAATAAATAACATACTGACAGACATGAAACATTATTTTAGCTCAGCATAAATACACTTCAAAGTAAGTAAGTACCTAATTGCAGATGTGGAACTGACAACAGCAGAGGACCAATAAGTGGATTTAGTAGTCAACTAAACGTAGTGTGCTTTGAACACTCACAACTGTACTATTACAAAAAGTTACTCACATGTACGAAGAAGCTGAGAAAACAACCACTAATCATACTCATACTATCTCTAAGAATAAAGTAATCAAAGATGAGTCAGTTAAGTGCTTAAAATGCAAATGTATCAGGAATGTACCGAGCATTGGTTCAGTGTTCCGGCCCAGAAATAATAAATTCAGATTAAATAGGATTTATGATTGTATGCCTTAGGAGCATAAATTTTCTCTAATACATGACTAAAGGCGTTTTGAGCCATTTGTTTAACGATTTTATGACAATTAAGTAACCACGAGAGTGATATTGAAAAAGGTCTGTTAACTTTGTTCCAACAAAATATCAAAGGATAAAATGTATATATCCCCATTTCATTGTGACCCACCCATAGATGTTAAGTGAACAGAGTCTGAGGCACTCTTTTTGTTTGTTCTACAGGACAAACCAGATAATGGCAGCCTGGTAGCTGCGTGAAAGCGTGGAGTGACTTGGACACAACTCACAGTGACCTCCCCTTTCCCCCATGTAATTTAGAGAGAACGTGAAGGACGCACACCATAGCAACTTCCCCTCCTCTACCCTTGTGAATGGAAGTGTAGGACGCCAGCCAAAGCGGCTACAACCACGTGTGTAAAAATTATTTGTGAACTTTTCTTTCAGGTTTAGAAAAGACTGCTAAGAGATATTCATCTGTTTATGTATCATGTTATTTTCTTTGAATTTGTGTATGTAAAAATGTATTTAATGTATTTAATGGATCTAAGATTTTCATAATTTTTCAATTTGTATGTGTTTGTTTGTCTAAGGCAATATGTATGCCAAAATATTTCATTGACTTTGCTTAAGATTTTGAGTAATGACATTGTTTGAAAGGCAGTGAACATGCCCACAATTTAAATAATTAATGTAGGTAATCAGTTTTCTTTAATGTTTCTACATGTCTATATTTCAATTTTGATTTTCATAGGGAGTTAAACTGTACTCTTGCTTCCTTTTTTGTAATTAAATTTTTTTTCATTCATTAACATTCATAAACAAAAAATTTAAGTAGAGGGTGATGTAGGGAAGCAGCCTACTCACGCTGTAGTAAATTCACATCAGTTTCCATTGTGTGCCAACCAGTCTGCTGTAACTAGCTCTGACGTCATAAATGTTGCGCAATACCTTAAAAATCAAGCAAATGACCTAAAACTTTTCTAGCAGGTCAGGAATAATACTAAATTAATGTGTGTTAAATATCAGTTCGATAACTTCAGCCATTTTCGAAATTTGGACGTTTTCCTGGAAAAATCATTGGCGCAACAGAAAAGAGCTAGAGACTTCAAAATTTATATTTAGATTCATCTATCATAATGATTTAATAAAAACAGTACTTTGGATTTCACATGTTAAGATTTTAGTGGAAATTCATGATTTTGTGGTTTTCGTCTCAAAACTGAAGGAAGCAAGATAGATTAAGTAGGCTAGTAAATAAGGCTAGGATGTTTAGATTTAAATAGGTTGGAGGTCCGCTATGATTATGAAGAAGTGTAAAGTTTCTTTTCAATACCTATAAAATTATAGCGATAGTGGATCTCAAAAGGACCAGTTCAGAGCTCATCTACTGCGTGCAGTGTAATTTAATTAACTCTCTCGCCCAAAATATTTAACTTAGCCACGTCAAAATTTTATTATCAATACTTACTTGCGTGCTGAATGCACGTTTAAATCAAGAGCTGCTTCGGCCATCAGCAGAAAAAGCTATAAATTATTATGTAACTTGAAGTGGTGCGTTACTAGCCCAGCGGCTAGTCGGAAGAGCCGATATGATCAGGCGTTCCCTAAGCCGTCCGCACCGCGGCTATATATATATAAGAACGCTGCGCGAGGAAGGAAGGCCCCAGTTCTCTCCAGACGCTGAATGACACGCCATCTGTGTCGGGAGTCGCGTCGCATCAGTGTCACTGCTACAAACAGCCTCGGGTGCCGTATGAAGTTACTAGAGATACGCGGAACCATGAAAACATTTCATGTGAGGTGTTAATTCTGGGATGATTTTCATTATCTAGTTTCAGTTTGCGTATTGTCGTATTTTCACGTGCCGTCGCGGGACAGACATTCTACCAAAAATTTCGCGTGGCGTTTGATGAAGTATATTCATCAAATTATGGCGAGCATTCATTTCAACATTTAATTCGGACTTTTATAGTTGCATCAGCGCATTAGACTCTGAACTGCTCTGTTAGTTAGGTTGTAGGGATACTTGTGTTTTTTATCAGTGAATTTCAGAATATACTCAACTATTTTGGAAAACCGTTTTTGATTAGAAATCCCGGACAATCTCCTAATTCCTTAGAGCTATAAGCTGCAGCTATAATGACATTCTCAGCTAAAGTGGGCACTAGGGTCTCTAATTACTGGTTCCATGTTTTGTTAAATCACTTTCTGGGTGCTAAAAAAGTAAATAGAGAGCCAGTGTTGAGAACGGCGAAAGACAGCATTAACAACATTCTAAAAGCCAGAAACTGATTCTACATGCAAGTGTATATCCAGCAATCAAATTTTTATTATTTTTACGAACTTATCCGCCGCCCCACACTACTGTGTTCTACTGTGCTGCCTGAAGTGTCTCCGCATACCGCAAAACGCGACAAGGGATTGCAGACGATATAAGTAACCGTTTCTGAGAGAAAATCGACGAATGTGACGAACTGGCACTACGTCGATTCGATAGTGAATGACGGAGACGGGAGATTGTCTTAGGTTTTTACTTCATATTAACACTTTTCAAATTTTCTCGTGTTACATGGCTGCCAGTCCTCGGTTAATGCAAAATCTTAAGGTACTCGGTCATGTCCAAGGCACCAAACCGGCCAATAATTAAATAATCGATAACTAAAACTTGAAATGTAGCTCTTCTTACTGGCCAATTTCATCAACTTAGATGTATCTACTGTGTTCTACTGTGCTGTTTGAAGTGTCTCCGCATACCGCAGCACGCGAGAATGGCTTGCAGACGATAAATGTAACCGTTTCTGAGAGAAAAGCGACGAATGTGACGAACTGGCATTACGTCGTTTCGATAGTGAATGACGGAAACGGGGGATTTTCTTAGGTTATTACTACATATTAACACTTTTCACATTTTCTCGTGTTACATGGCTGCCAGTCCTCGGTTAATGCAAAATCTTAACGTCCTCGGTCATGTCCAAAGCACCAAACCGGCAAATAATTCAATAGTCGATAACCAAAATTTGATACATAGCTCTTCCTACTGGCCGATTGCATCAACTTAGACGCTTCTACTGTGTTCTACTGTGCCGCTTGAAGTGTCTCCGCATACCGCAGCACGCGACTAGGGCTTGCAGACGATAAATGTAACCGTTTCTGAGAGAAAAGCGACGAATGTGACGAACTGGCATTACGTCGTTTCGATAGTGAATGACGGAAACGGGGGATTTTCTTAGGTTATTACTACATATTAACACTTTTCACATTTTCTCGTGCTACATGGCTGCCAGTCCTCGGTTAATGCAAAATCTTAACGTCCTCGGTCATGTCCAAGGAACCAAACCGGCAAATAATTCAATAGTCGATAACTAAAATTTGAAATATAGCTCTTCTTACTGGCCGATTGCATCAACTTAGACGCTTCTACTGTGTTCTACTGTGCTGCTTGAAGTGTCTCCACATACCGCAGCACGCGACAAGGGCTTGCAGACGATAAATGTAACCGTTTCTGAGAGAAAAGCGACGAATGCGACGAACTGGCATTACGTCGTTTCGATAGTGAATGACGGAAACGGGAGATTTTCTTAGGTTTTTACTACATATCAACACTTTTCAAATTTTCTCGTGCTACGTGACTGCCAGTCCTCGGTTAATGCAAAATATTAAGGTCCTCGGTCATGTCCAAGCCACTGAACCATCAATAATTCAATAATCGATAACAAAAACTTGATATATAGCTCTTCTTACTGGCCGTTTGCATCAACTCAGATGCTTCTACTGTCTTCTACTGTGCTGCTTGAAGTGTCTCCGCATACCGCAGCACGCGAGAATGGCTTGCAGACGATAAATGTAATCGTTCCAGAGAGAAAAGCGACGAATGTGACGAACTGGCATTACGTCGATTCGATAGTAAATGACGGAAACGGGAGATATACTTGGGTTTTTAATATATATTAACACTTTTCACATTTCCTCGTGTTACATGGCTGCCAGTCCTCGGTTAATGCAAAATCTTAAGGTCCTCGGTCATGTCCAAGGCGCCAAACCGGCCAATAATTCAATAATCGATAACATAAACTTGAAATGTAGTTCATCTTACTGGCCGATTGCATCAACTTACATGCTTCTTCTGTGTTCTACTGTGCTGCTTGAAGTGTCTCTGATACCGCAGTACGCGACAAGGGGTTGCAGACAACAAATGTTACCGTTTCAGAGAGAAAAGCGACCAATGTGACGAACTGGCATTACGTAGATTCGATAGTAAATGACGGAAACGGGAGATTTTCTTACGTTTTTACTACATATTAACACTTTTCACATTTTCTCGTGTTACGTGGCAGCTAGTCCACGGTTCATACAAAATCTTAAGGTCCTCGATCATGTCCAAGGCACCAAACCGGCCAATAATTCAATAATCGATAGAAAACACTTGAATTGTAGCTCATCTTACTGGCCGATTGCATCAACTTACATGCTTCTTCTGTGTTCTA
The DNA here is from genome assembly GCF_021461385.2 of Schistocerca piceifrons. Taxonomy (NCBI): domain Eukaryota; kingdom Metazoa; phylum Arthropoda; class Insecta; order Orthoptera; family Acrididae; genus Schistocerca; species Schistocerca piceifrons. Next base: position 58,739 of record NC_060145.1, read on the forward strand.
CTTTGCTGCTTGAAGTGTCTCTGATACCGCAGTACGCGACAAGGGGTTGCAGACAATAAATGTTACCGTTTCAGAGAGAAAAGCGACCAATGTGACGAACTGGCATTACGTAGATTCGATAGTAAATGACGGAAACGGGAGATTTTCTTACGTTTTTACTACATATTAACACTTTTCACATTTTCTCGTGTTACGTGGCAGCCAGTCCTCGGTTCATGCAAAATCTTAAGGTCCTCGGTCTTGTCCATGGCACCAAACCGGCCAGTAATTCAATAATCGATAACTAAAACTTGAAATGTAGCTCTCCTTACTGGCCGATTGCATCAACTTAGATGCTTCTACAGTGTTCTACTGTGATGCCTGAGATACGTCCGGATACCGCAGCACGCGACAAGGGCTTGCAGACGATAAATGTAACCGTTTCAGAGAGAAAAGTGACCACTGTGACGATCTGGCATCACGTCCATTCGATAGTAAATGACGGTAACGGGAGATTGTCTTAGGTTTTTACTACATATTAACACTTTTCACATTTTCTCGTGTTACATGGCAGCCAGTCCTTGGTTCATGCAAAATCTTAAGGTCCTCGATCATGTCCAAGGCACCAAACCGGCCAATAATTCAATAATCGATAGCAAACACTTGAAATGTAGCTCATCTTACTGGCCGATTACATCAACTTCCATGGTTCTACTGCGTTCTGCTGTGCTGCTTGAAGTGTCTCCGCATACCACAGCACGCGACAAGGGCTTGCAGACGGTAAATGTAACCGTTTCAGAGAGAAAAGTGACCACTGTGACGATCTGGCATTACGTCGATTCGATAGTAAATGACGGTAACGGGAGATTTTCTTAGGTTTTTACTACAAATTAACACTATTCACATTTTCTCGTGTTACATGGCAGCCAGTCCTTGGTTCATGCAAAATCGTAAGGTCCTCGATCATGTCCAAGGCACCAAACCGGCCAATAATTCAATAATCGATAGCAAACACTTGAAATGTAGCTCATCTTACTGGCCGATTACATCAACTTCCATGGTTCTACTGCGTTCTGCTGTGCTGCTTGAAGTGTCTCCGCATACCACAGCACGCGACAAGGGCTTGCAGACGGTAAATGTAACCGTTTCAGAGAGAAAAGTGACCACTGTGACGATCTGGCATTACGTCGATTCGATAGTAAATGACGGTAACGGGAGATTTTCTTAGGTTTTTACTACAAATTAACACTATTCACATTTTCTCGTGTTACATGGCAGCCAGTCCTTGGTTCATGCAAAATCGTAAGGTCCTCGATCATGTCCAAGGCACCAAACCGGCCAATAATTCAATAATCGATAGCAAACACTTGAAATGTAGCTCATCTTACTGGCCGATTACATCAACTTCCATGGTTCTACTGCGTTCTGCTGTGCTGCTTGAAGTGTCTCCGCATACCACAGCACGCGACAAGGGCTTGCAGACGGTAAATGTAACCGTTTCAGAGAGAAAAGTGACCACTGTGACGATCTGGCATTACGTCGATTCGATAGTAAATGACGGTAACGTTAGATTTTCTTAGGTTTTTACTACAAATTAACACTATTCACATTTTCTCGTGCTACATGGCAGCCAGTCCTTGGTTCATGCAAAATCGTAAGGTCCTCGATCATGTCCAAGGCACCAAACCGGCCAATAATTCAATAATCGATAGCAAACACTTGAAATGTAGCTCATCTTACTGGCCGATTACATCAACTTCCATGGTTCTACTGCGTTCTGCTGTGCTGCTTGAAGTGTCTCCGCATACCACAGCACGCGACAAGGGCTTGCAGACGATAAATGTAACCGTTTCAGAGAGAAAAGTGACCACTGTGACGATCTGGCATTACGTCGATTCGATAGTAAATGACGGTAACGGGAGATTTTCTTAGGTTTTTACTACAAATTAACACTATTCACATTTTCTCGTGTTACATGGCAGCCAGTCCTTGGTTCATGCAAAATCGTAAGGTCCTCGATCATGTCCAAGGCACCAAACCGGCCAATAATTCAATAATCGATAGCAAACACTTGAAATGTAGCTCATCTTACTGGCCGATTACATCAACTTCCATGGTTCTACTGCGTTCTGCTGTGCTGCTTGAAGTGTCTCCGCATACCACAGCACGCGACAAGGGCTTGCAGACGGTAAATGTAACCGTTTCAGAGAGAAAAGTGACCACTGTGACGATCTGGCATTACGTCGATTCGATAGTAAATGACGGTAACGGGAGATTTTCTTAGGTTTTTACTACAAATTAACACTATTCACATTTTCTCGTGTTACATGGCAGCCAGTCCTTGGTTCATGCAAAATCGTAAGGTCCTCGATCATGTCCAAGGCACCAAACCGGCCAATAATTCAATAATCGATAGCAAACACTTGAAATGTAGCTCATCTTACTGGCCGATTACATCAACTTCCATGGTTCTACTGCGTTCTGCTGTGCTGCTTGAAGTGTCTCCGCATACCACAGCACGCGACAAGGGCTTGCAGACGGTAAATGTCACCGTTTCAGAGAGAAAAGTGACCACTGTGACGATCTGGCATTACGTCGATTCGATAGTAAATGACGGTAACGGGAGATTTTCTTAGGTTTTTACTACAAATTAACACTATTCACATTTTCTCGTGTTACATGGCAGCCAGTCCTTGGTTCATGCAAAATCGTAAGGTCCTCGATCATGTCCAAGGCACCAAACCGGCCAATAATTCAATAATCGATAGCAAACACTTGAATTGTAGCTCATCTTACTGGCCGATTGCATCAACTGACATGCTTCTTCTGTGTTCTACTTTGCTGCTTGAAGTGTCTCTGATACCGCAGTACGCGACAAGGGGTTGCAGACAATAAATGTTACCGTTTCAGAGAGAAAAGCGACCAATGTGACGAACTGGCATTACGTAGATTCGATAGTAAATGACGGAAACGGGAGATTTTCTTACGTTTATACTACATATTAACACTTTTCACATTTTCTCGTGTTACGTGGCAGCCAGTCCTCGGTTCATGCAAAATCTTAAGGTCCTCGGTCTTGTCCATGGCACCAAACCGGCCAGTAATTCAATAATCGATAACTAAAACTTGAAATGTAGCTCTCCTTACTGGCCGATTGCATCAACTTAGATGCTTCTACAGTGTTCTACTGTGATGCCTGAGATACGTCCGGATACCGCAGCACGCGACAAGGGCTTGCAGACGATAAATGTAACCGTTTCAGAGAGAAAAGTGACCACTGTGACGATCTGGCATCACGTCCATTCGATAGTAAATGACGGTAACGGGAGATTGTCTTAGGTTTTTACTACATATTAACACTTTTCACATTTTCTCGTGTTACATGGCAGCCAGTCCTTGGTTCATGCAAAATCTTAAGGTCCTCGATCATGTCCAAGGCACCAAACCGGCCAATAATTCAATAATCGATAGCAAACACTTGAAATGTAGCTCATCTTACTGGCCGATTACATCAACTTCCATGGTTCTACTGCGTTCTGCTGTGCTGCTTGAAGTGTCTCCGCATACCGCAGGACGCGACAAGGGCTTGCAGACGATAAATGTAACCGTTTCAGAGAGAAAAGTGACCAATGTGACGATCTGGCATTACGTCGATTCGATAGTAAATGACGGTAACGGGAGATTTTCTTAGGTTTTTACTACATATTAACACTTTTCACATTTTCTCGTGTTACATGGCAGGCAGTCTTTGGTTCATGCAAAATCTTAAGGTCCTCGATCATGTCCAAGGCACCAAACCGGCCAATAATTCAATAATCGATAGAAAACACTTGAATTGTAGCTCATCTTACTGGCCGATTGCATCAACTTACATGCTTCTTCTGTGTTCTACTGTGCTGCTTGAAGTGTCTCTGATACCGCAGTACGCGACAAGGGGTTGCAGACAATAAATGTTACCGTTTCAGAGAGAAAAGCGACCAATGTGACGAACTGGCATTACGTAGATTCGATAGTAAATGACGGAAACGGGAGAATTTCTTACGTTATTACTACATATTGACACATTGAATTTATTCTCGTGTTACGTGGCTGCCAGTCCTCGGTTCATGCAAAATCTTAAGGTCCTCGGTCATGTCCAAGGCACCAAACCGGCCAATAATTCAATAATCGATAACTAAAACTTGCAATGTAGCTGTTTTTACTGGCCTATTGCATCAACTTAGATGCTTCTACTGTGTTCTACTGTGCTGCTTGAAGTGTCTCCGCATACCACAGCACGCGACAAGGGCTTGCAGACGATAAATGTAACCGTTTCAGAGAGAAAAGTGACCACTGTGACGATCTGGCATCACGTCCATTCGATAGTAAATGACGGTAACGAGAGGTTTTCTTAGGTTTTTACTACATATTAACACTTTTCACATTTTCTCGTGTTACATGGCAGCCAGTCCTTGGTTCATGCAAAATCTTAAGGTCCTCGATCATGTCCAAGGCACCAAACCGGCCAATAATTCAATAATCGATAGCAAACACTTGAAATGTAGCTCATCTTACTGGCCGATTACATCAACTTCCATGCTTCTACTGTGTTCTACTGTGCTGCTTGAAGTGTCTCCGCATACCGCAGCACGCGACATGGGCTTGCAGACGATAATTGTAACCGTTTCAGAGAGAAAAGTGACCACTGTGACGATGTGGCATTACGTCGATTCGATAGTAAATGACGGTAACGGGAGATTTTCTTAGGTTTTTACTACAAATTAACACTTTTCACATTTTCTCATGTTACATGGCAGCCAGTCCTTGGTTCGTGCAAAATCTTAAGGTCCTCGATCATGTCCAAGGCACCAAACCGGCCAGTAATTCAATAATCGATAGCAAACACTTGAAATGTAGCTCATCTTACTGGCCGATTGCATCAACTTACATGCTTCTTCTGTGTTCTACAGTGCTGCTTGATGTGTCTCTGATACCGCAGTACGCGACAAGGGGTTGCAGACAATAAATGTTACCGTTTCAGAGAGAAAAGCGACCAATGTGACGAACTGGCATTACGTAGATTCGATAGTAAATGACGGAAACGGGAGAATTTCTTACGTTATTACTACATATTGACACTTTGAATTTATTCTCGTGTTACGTGGCTGCCAGTCCTCGGTTCATGCAAAATCTTAAGGTCCTCGGTCTTGTCCATGGCACCAAACCGGCCAGTAATTCAATAATCGATAACTAAAACTTGAAATGTAGCTCTTCTTACTGGCCGATTGCATCAACTTAGATGCTTCTACCGTGTTCTACTGTGCTGCTTGAGATACGTCCGGATACCGCAGCACGCGACAAGGGCTTGCAGACGATAAATGTAACCGTTTCAGTGAGAAAGGCGTCCTATGTGACGAAATGGCATTACGTCGATTCGATAGTTAATGACGGAAACGGGAGATATTCTTAGGTTTTTACTACCTATTAACACTTTTCACATTTTCTCGTGTTACATGGCAGCCAGTCCTTGGTTCATGCAAAATCTTAAGGTCCTCGATCATGTCCAAGGCACGAAACCGGCCAATAATTCAATAATCGATAGCAAACACTTGAATTGTAGCTCATCTTACTGGCCGATTGCATCAACTTAGATGCTTCTATCGTGTTCTACTGTGCTGCTTGAGATACGTCCGGATACCGCAGCACGCGACAAGGGCTTGCAGACGGTAAATGTCACCGTTTCAGAGAGAAAAACTACCAATGTGACGAACCGGCATTACGTCGATTCGATAGTAAATGACGGTAACGGGAGATTTCCTTAGGTTTTTACTACATATTAACACTTTTCACATTTTCTCGTGCTACATGGCATCCAGACGTTGGTTCATGCAAAATCTTAAGGTCCTCGATCATATCCAAGGCACAAAACCGGCCAATAATTCAATAATCGATAACTAAAACTTGAAATGTAGCTCTCCTTACTGGCCTATTCCATCAACTTAGATGCTTCTACTGTGTTATACTGTGCTGCTTGAAGTGTCTCCGCATACCGCAGCACGCGACAAGGGCTTGCAGACGATAAATGTAACCGTTTCAGAGAGAAAAGTGACCACTGTGACGATCTGGCATTACGTCGATTCGATAGTAAATGACGGTAACGGGAGATTTTCTTAGGTTTTTACTACATATTAACACTTTTCACATTTTCTCGTGTTACATGGCATCCAGACCTTGGTACATGCAAAATCTTAAGGTCCTCGATCATATCCAAGGCACAAAACCGGCCAATAATTCAATAATCGATAACTAAAACTTGAAATGTAGCTCTTCTTACTGGCCTATTCCATCAACTTAGATGCTTCTACTGTGTTCTACTGTGCTGCTTGAAGTGTCTCCGCATACCGCAGGACGCGACAAGGGCTTGCAGACGATAAATGTAACCGTTTCAGAGAGAAAAGTGACCAATGTGACGATCTGGCATTACGTCGACTCGATAGTAAATGACGGTAACGGGAGATTTTCTTAGGTTTTTACTACATATTAACACTTTTCACATTTTCTCGTGTTACATGGCAGGCAGTCTTTGGTTCATGCAAAATCTTAAGGTCCTCGATCATGTCCAAGGCACCAAACCGGCCAATAATTCAATAATCGATAGAAAACACTTGAATTGTAGCTCATCTTACTGGCCGATTGCATCAACTTACATGCTTCTTCTGTGTTCTACTGTGCTGCTTGAAGTGTCTCTGATACCGCAGTACGCGACAAGGGGTTGCAGACAATAAATGTTACCGTTTCAGAGAGAAAAGCGACCAATGTGACGAACTGGCATTACGTAGATTCGATAGTAAATGACGGAAACGGGAGAATTTCTTACGTTATTACTACATATTGACACATTGAATTTATTCTCGTGTTACGTGGCTGCCAGTCCTCGGTTCATGCAAAATCTTAAGGTCCTCGGTCATGTCCAAGGCACCAAACCGGCCAATAATTCAATAATCGATAACTAAAACTTGCAATGTAGCTGTTTTTACTGGCCTATTGCATCAACTTAGATGCTTCTACTGTGTTCTACTGTGCTGCTTGAAGTGTCTCCGCATACCGCAGCACGCGACAAGGGCTTGCAGACGATAAATGTAACCGTTTCAGAGAGAAAAGTGACCACTGTGGCGATCTGGCATCACGTCCATTCGATAGTAAATGACGGTAACGAGAGGTTTTCTTAGGTTTTTACTACATATTAACACTTTTCACATTTTCTCGTGTTACATGGCAGCCAGTCCTTGGTTCATGCAAAATCTTAAGGTCCTCGATCATGTCCAAGGCACCAAACCGGCCAATAATTCAATAATCGATAGCAAACACTTGAAATGTAGCTCATCTTACTGGCCGATTGCATCAACTTAGATGCTTCTATCGTGTTCTACTGTGCTGCTTGAGATACGTCCGGATACCGCAGCACGCGACAAGGGCTTGCAGACGGTAAATGTCACCGTTTCAGAGAGAAAAACTACCAATGTGACGAACCGGCATTACGTCGATTCGATAGTAAATGACGGTAACGGGAGATTTCCTTAGGTTTTTACTACATATTAACACTTTTCACATTTTCTCGTGTTACATGGCATCCAGACGTTGGTTCATGCAAAATCTTAAGGTCCTCGATCATATCCAAGGCACAAAACCGGCCAATAATTCAATAATCGATAACTAAAACTTGAAATGTAGCTCTCCTTACTGGCCTATTCCATCAACTTAGATGCTTCTACTGTGTTATACTGTGCTGCTTGAAGTGTCTCCGCATACCGCAGCACGCGACAAGGGCTTGCAGACGATAAATGTAACCGTTTCAGAGAGAAAAGTGACCACTGTGACGATCTGGCATTACGTCGATTCGATAGTAAATGACGGTAACGGGAGATTTTCTTAGGTTTTTACTACATATTAACACTTTTCACATTTTCTCGTGTTACATGGCAGCCAGTCCTTGGTTCATGCAAAATCTTAAGGTCCTCGATCATGTCCAAGGCACCAAACCGGCCAATAATTCAATAATCGATAGCAAACACTTGAATTGTAGCTCATCTTACTGGCCGATTGCATCAACTTACATGCTTCTTCTGTGTTCTACTGTGCTGCTTGAAGTGTCTCTGATACCGCAGTACGCGACAAGGGGTTGCAGACAATAAATGTTACCGTTTCAGAGAGAAAAGCGACCAATGTGACGAACTGGCAATTCGTCGTTTCGATAGTGAATGACGGAAACGGGAGATTTTCTTACGTTTTTACTACATATTAACACTTTTCACATTTTCTCGTGTTACGTGGCAGCCAGTCCTCGGTTCATGCAAAATCTTAAGGTCCTCGGTCATGTCCAAGGCACCAAACAGGCCAATAATTCAATAATCGGTAACTAAAACTTGAAATGTAGTTCTACTTGCTGGCCGATTGCATCAACTTACATGCTTCTACTGTGTTCTCCTGTGCTGCTTGAAGTGTCTCCGCATACCGCAGCACGCAAGGTCTTGCAGACGATAAATGTAACCGTTTCTGAGAGAAAAACGACGAATGGGACGAACTGGCATTACGTCGTTTCGACAGTGAATGACGGAAACGGGAAATTTTCTAAAGTTTTTACAACATATTGACACTTTGCACATATTCTCGTGTTACGTGGCTGCCAGTCCTCGGTTCATGCAAAATCGTAAGGTCCTCGGTCTTGTCCATGGCACCAAACCGGCCAATAATTCAATAATCGATAACTAAAACTTGAAATGTAGCTCTCCTTACTGGCCGATTGCATCAACTTAGATGCTTCTACCGTGTTCTACTGTGCTGCTTGAGATATGTACGGATACCGCAGCACGCGACAAGGGCTTGCAGACGATAAATGTAACCGTTTCAGAGAGAAAGGCGACCTATGTGACGAAATGGCATTACGTCGATTCGATAGTTAATGTCGGAAACGGGAGATATTCTTAGGTTTTTACTACATATTAACACTTTTCACATTTTCTCGTGTTAGGTGGCTGCCAGTCCTCGGTTCATGCAAAATCTTTAGGTCCTCGGTCATGTCCAAGGCACCAAACCGGCAAATAATTCAGTAGTCGATTACTAAAGTTTGATATGTAGCTCATCTTACTGGCCGAGTGCATCAACTTACATGCTTCTTCTGTGTTCTACTGTGCTGCTTGAAGTGTCTCTGATACCGCAGTACGCGACAAGGGTTTGCAGACAATAAATGTTACCGTTTCAGAGAGAAATGCGACCAATGTGACGAACTGGCATTACGTCGTTTCGATAGTGAATGACGGAAACGGGAGATTTTCTTAGATTATTACTACATATTGACACTTTGCACATATTCTCGTGTTACGTGCCTGCCAGTCCTCGGTTCATGCAAAATCTTTAGGTCTTCGGTCATGTCCAAGGCACCAAACCGGCAAATAATTCAGTAATCGATAACTAAAACTTGAACTGTAGTTCTTCTTAGTGGCCGATTGCATCAACTTAGATGCTTCTACTGTCTTCTACTGAGCTGCTTGAAGTGTCTCCGCATACCGCAGCACGCGACAAGGGCTTGCAGACGATAAATGTAACCGTTTCAGAGAGAAAAGTGACCACTGTGACGATCTGGCATTACGTCGATTGCAGATGCGCTTTGGGAAATCAAATGGGAATCGCTGAAGGGAAGATGACATTGTTTCTGGAGAACACTACTGAAACAACGTCGAGAACCAGCGTTTGATGCTGATTGCAGAATGATTCTGCTGTATGGATAGCTAGATTACCTTCTATTAATAGTAAGAGGAAAAATCATTGGTCTGTGTATGAAGTAAATCTAAATATACATACATACTTTCCTTCCATTTCAGCTGGCTGGAAATAAAATCATCTTCATGAACTTTTAAAAGATGAAAATTTCAATCATTCTTGGTGTACTGCATATGCTGTTCGGAGTTCTTCTGAGTCTTTGGAATCACTTGTGAGGTCCTGATTATGTGATTTACTTTAAGTGTCAGATAGTGTTTTCCTCATGAACTTTTCTGAGTGTGTGATTTGAAAAATATTGAAAGTAAAAGTTACGAGATAATTGTGCCCATAGATTGTTACAAGCATTGATTTATGTGCGTCTTCATTGTGCACAACATTGTTCACAATAGTGAGAATTACAACGTAATGTTTTCGTGCCTTTTTCACACACACACACACATGCACGCACACATACACACACACAGCTAAAATCTAAATAAAATCATGTTCAATTTTTGCCACAAGATTTAAGCATTGTGGAATAAACTTAAACAAGAAGACTCTGCACATTTACTACAAAACAGAAGAATTGTTTACCGGACTCTTGTGCTTCAAATGATCATTCCTGATAGATCATTGACAAATGACCATTCCTCCTGGGACATCGTATATATGATAACTAAACACTAGAAACTCCATTTTGTAATAAGCACTATACTACTATAGATTGCTACTCAACGTAAAGATGATCCATTGAGTTGCAGACAGGCACAACATAAAGACCAATGAGGTTACTGTTACACATGCAGCTGTCGGCGAAAGCCTTTTTCATCAAAGAAAATGCACACGTTGATACAAGCAAGCACACTTTATGCACACTCAGCCGCCACCATCATTAGCTCGAACGGAACACACATTTATTGGTTCTGTGAGAATTTCGCATGTAGAATACAAAACATGACAATCTTGAATAATTGTTGAGCAGTTAGTATATGCCTGCACTGTAAATAATTAATGAGGTAACATGGAACATGAAAAAAAGCTGACAACTTGTTAATAGTGTGTTACACAGTATGGGAGCCTAAGTGCACTCAGTAGCTCCATAATACACACGTATCTTCGTGTACATAAAATACATACAACCCTAAACAGATGAAAACATTAAGTACCATGAAAATTAATCAAAAAAGCAAGATTTGTATGTTGGCTATCAGCATGCATTGTCGTGAAGTCAAATACAAGGATGATATGTACCTAGTAACACTGTTAATTAGTACCCATAACTGTTGTTGTTGTGGTCTTCAGTCCTGAGACTGGTTTGATGCAGCTCTCCATGCTACTCTATCCTGTGCAACCTACATCCTTCTGAATCTGCTTAGTGTAATCATCTCTTGGTCTCCCTATACGATTTTTACCCTCCACGCTGCCCTCCAATACTAAATTGGTGATCTCTTGATGCCTCAGAACATGTCCTACCAACCGATCCCTTCTTCTGGTCAATTTGTGCCACGAACGTCTCTTCTCCCCAATCCTATTCAATACTTCCTCATTAGTTATGTGATCTACCCATCTAATCTTCAGCATTCTTCTGTAGCACCACTTTTCGAAAGCTTCTATCCTCCTCTTGTCCAAACTATTTATCGTCCATGTTTCACTTCCATACACGGCTACACTCCATACAAATACTTTCAGAAATGACTTTCTGACACTTAAATCTATACTCGATGTTAACAAATTTCTCTTCTTCAGAAACGTTCCTTGCCATTGCCAGTCTCCATTTTATATCCCCTCTACTTCGACCATCATCAGTTATTTTACTCCCTAAATAGCAAAACTCCTTTACTACTTTAAGTGTCTAATTTCCTAATCTAATTCCCTCAGCATCACTCGACTTAATTCGACTACACCCATAACTATGAGTATATAATGCACAAAACATTTACATTAGGGCTCACAGCTGTTTCAATAATAATGCACATACTGCTTACTGATGCAGAATTTATTGTGATACTTATTAGCTTATTGTTTGTTCAAACACGTGTAAAAGATGCAATTACAATGTGTACTAATAAACTGGAGATGTGATGCTATAGAATGGCACTGTGATTCTAGGGTTGGTCAACACTGAAGAGAATTTTCTGATGTAACTTGGAAAGGAAACTTCAAACCATAATTTAGACACTTTCATTTAAGGCAATCTGCATCTCCACATTGCTCATTTGCACCTTCACTATTTAATGAGTTGCCACTCCCATGTACAATAAAACCTTACCCGTTTCAAGCAGCCATTATTAATACTATACCATGGCAGTGCAATGATGATTTTAGTGCCACATCAGATTAATAATTGCACATGGCTGTTGTATGAGCATTGAATGTTGTACATCGGCACATGATGCATTCAGTTAACAGATCATAATTGTTGGGTTCGGGTTAACGACCAGTGGTTTCATATTAACAACACTTACACACAAAATAAGTTCGGAACACAATGTTGATTGTAACACAGTACGGAAACACATTTAAAGAGAGCGAGTGGTACATTCTAATGATCAGCAGTTATCTGTATTTCCTATTCAGCTATGATTGTGACACAACTTTACTACATTAAAGGAAAAACCCTGCTAAGGTTTCAGTGTACAGACTATGTTGGCTAAATAATTTCCTTAGATGCACTTAAACAAATGCTCCATACACCATTAGTGAAATATTACTGCAATTGCAAAGCAGTGGCTGTCTGATTCTAGCCAAGATCCCTACTCACATTTCTTTTCTTCAAATGTGTGTTCTGAATAAAAAAGTGTTCGACTAACCTAGTCTTCACTTGCCCCCTTCCAACCCAATCCAGCCCTTGTGGAAGTCTTCAAAAATATGTATAAAGTTTTACAATGTTGTTTTCCATTGCCCTTCTTCACACACTGCTAACACGTACTCGTACATGCAAGAAAATAAGAAGAAAAATACACTGAACATTTAAACAACAAAAATGTTTAAAGACAGCAGTTCAATTTTTACCACACAATTAAAACTTACTTGCACAGCCAGTGTATTTCATGCTAAGATTTAATGATTGTGCTATGTACAATAGTTAAAGAAAAGTTTTTATTTACTTAAAAAAAGTGTTACTGTACTGGAAATATGAGGGGCATTCAATAAGTAATGCAACAAAATTTTTCCTGGAAGCAACTTTCTTATTTAAGATGCCAGTAACCATATTGTTTCCCATCCTCTTGGTTGTAAAAACATGTTTCTCTGTAAAACCATGTTTCTCAAAATAATCTATGGGCAATGTGATGGGCTTATGCCAGTTTACTGGGAGCGCCTGTATGCCTGCGTGTACCACTCTGCTTGTTGACATCAGAGTGAATATCCTGTTGCACCAATAACTGCACCATCTTCCACATACTTCCTGCGGAGTGCAAGCCGCATTGAGCCAAACAGATTGAAGTCGGAATGTGTGAGATTGTCAGTAGACTGTATAAGGAACAATAGTCCAATGCAGTTTCGTGAGCAGCTCCTCTTGGATATAGGCTTGTTTTAGGTCTTGGATTGTCATGGAGAAGGAGAATTTTGTTTGCATTTTTGTGGCGATGAACACCCAGAAGTCGTTTCTTCAATTTCCTGAGTGTAGCGCAATAAATGTCAGTTAATTATTGCACCGCAAGGGAGGACATGAAACAGAATAATCCCTTCAGAATTCCAGAACATTGTCGCTGTGACTTTAATGGCCGGGTGTACGGCTTTGATCTTTTTCCTCAGAGAAGTGGCGTGGGACGACTCTGTGGATTGCAGTTTTGTTTCCGGTTTAGAGTGACTAACCCATGTTTCATCGCCTGTCATGATGTTTGATAAAAAATTGTCATCAGCCTCGTAACACGCAAGCAGTTCTCCACAGATGGTCCTTCCTTGCTCTTTATTGTCTTCTGTTAGGTGGTGTGGAATCCAGTGGGCACACATCTTTGAGTAACCCATCTAGTGGATGACTGTGACATCACTATCAACAGATGTCCAGTTGAGCAGTGAAGTGTTTTGATAGTGAACAGTCACCCACCTCGACTGAGAGTGCAAGTTCCAAGATTGTAGGAGTCCTAGCTGTGCACAGCTGCTGGCACGTGGGAGATTAGATAGGTTTGCTTAACCTTGTTGCGATGGTGACGAATGCCTGCCCAATGACTCACCGTGCTTTTGTTCACTAACAGGTCTCTGTAGACATCCTGCCAAAAGAAACGCAGTGACAGCTCCCTGCTCGGAATACTCCTCTGTTACAGACACCATTGTGAAGACTACACACAGTACTGCCACGTATCAAACTTGATGAGCTATGGTGGCAGAAGTGGCAATATTCCACAATTTCCCACAAAAAATTGCGCATATCTCGACCAAAATTTGTAGAGAAAGAAATGTTTGTTGCATTACATATTGAATTCCCCTCATATTTATGGCATTGAATGCTGTGTGGTGCATCGTAAATGAAACAAAAATGCCAATTAATTGTTTCGTTAAGGAATAAACTTTTGAGGTCATCCATACTCAGTTATCTCAGCTCCTGGTTAAAAAAGTAGAATGTATGAAAAGGCACCAGTAAGACAGCTTTACAGAACAAATTGGTTTGCTTGTGGGGGAAAAGCAAAAATAGTTGACATCACACAAGATATACAGAATGTGGTCAGATGATACATTGATGCACTTCAATAAATGGATTAATTTGGGAAACATTCACAAGAAATATTTAAATAGAGGCTCAGTACTAGGTCAAATTGACCTAAAAATAAAATAAAATTGAAAAGATTGCGAGCAGTAGATATTGGGAAGTGTTTTGGAAGAGTGTTTCTGCTTTTAGAGCAGAAAGATAACATGACAGCGTTCTTTCTATAGCTTTTACTCATCAGGTACCTTCTTGCAGTTTGTCATTAATGTGTGTGTGTGTGTGTGTGTGTGTGTGTGTGTGTGTGTGTGTTGGGGAGGGGAGGTGTTGATAGAAAAATTAAACAAAAACTTGTCAATATTCAAGTTCCATCATTTTGAATAAAATTGTTGAGCTTTTAACAGTTCTCTGCCATCATATTCAGCAATAAAATTACTTACTTGGGACTGGCACACTATCCTGCTTATATAGGAAGATCAGCAGAATCTAGAAAATTCCAGAGTGGGGGGCAAGATGACACTTTGTTTATAGATGGGTAACAGGAGGGAATGACTGACACTTACAGGGAGGCGGAACTGGCAGTTTCAAATGTGGTGTTGGTGTCCCTCAGCATGTGACACCATTTAGTTCTGCGACACTCTCCTGTGGTAGGTTTCAGACCATGCTGGCTTGCCCGTCTAAGAAGCAGAATACAGAACCAACCGTGACACTCATTTTATCCCTGAAGACAAGTGGTAGACACACTATTAAAAGCTTGAGAGTATTATCTGAAATGACATAGTCGTGTTCAGAAAAGACTTTTTTTATGAATGTAGGAAGCCACCCTGTAAATGCTTGATAGGGTAACTAGTAGGTAACAACATATCCAGTTTAATGTAATGTATGTAATTAGGCAAAAGGGATCTGATAGTGTGACCTGAAGCCTTGTTAAGTAATCGCTGAAGTCTGGTAACTTGAAAATATACAGGAGATGATCTGGAATTATTTTCAGTAGTATGGTAATATGAAGGGCTCATCAGTTTGTCAGAAGAAACTGGTATGTCGGAACCACAAGAAAGGTTGTTTAAAGAACACAAAAATTATCTTTTGAGTATCACTAAGTGCAGCTAATGGATCAGACAGTAGTAAAATTCAGAGCAGAAATGTATGTTGTTTACTTGTTGCTAGTGTGACTAAAATACCTATTTTCAGTGGGAGAGACTAAAGCATTGCAAGGTGTACGATGTCTGCTCTCTTCTTCAAAATTTAGACTTTGCATGACCCAAGATAAGCCAAGAAAGGTGACAAAAAGTGCCCCCACGTGTTCCTATGGGTTCACATCAGGCAAATTTGGTGCCGAGACATGAATGTAAATTCACTATTGTGCTCCTAAAACGAATGTAGCACTGTTCTAGTTTTGTGACACCGTCAGTTATTCTGCTAGATGAGACCACGAAGTGCGAAGACATGCTGGAGGTGCACAATAATGTTCTCAGCTGTCAGGGAACCTTTGATTACTACCATAGTTGCCCTGTAAGTCCATGTGAATGTCCCCACTGAATAGTGTGCTTCACTTGCTTCAGCTTGCACCAGTCTTCTACTGTCATCAGTTCTGCCACAGATTGCACCTACCCTGATTTACAGATTGGGCAAGCCTCTGACCTACACATTCTGTGATGCAGCAGGGACATCCAACACCATGTTGTCTAATTGTTGTTTGACTGTCCGTCAACCACTTTCCATAAATGCTCACACAACACTAATGGCTACCCAGCTTCACCATTTCAGAGGTGCTCAATCAGAGTCGCTGGACCCTAATGATCTGCCCTTTCACAAAATTGCTTAGGTCAATGTATTTTGTCATTTGCAGCCTGTATTGTTGCTAGTTGTAGATCGACAATGATAGTTATGGAAGAGGGTCCTGTACTCAGCGTGCAGTGCTTGCAAAAGAGCAAAGAGAGTGCAGAGATTTTCTTCAAAATAGAAGCTTCAGAATAGAAGCTTCAAATTTGAAGATGTCTTTACAATGGGATGTTAAGGACTGGTCATCTTCAATTTTTGGCAGACTTGTAAGATTTGAAGGTCAGTGCCAGGACAGGAGTTTCGTAAAGCAATAAGACATATAAAAAAATTTAAATGTCCTATCAAAAATAAGATGATTTTTGGGCACTAACAAGTATAAAGCATGTATAATTTAGGTGCAAAATCATTGAAAGATTGGTTCAGATCTCGGCATCCTGTTTTTTAAATATCATATTTATTGAAAAAAGGAAATGGAAATTAACAAATATTGAATCATACGAGGTGTAAAACTTTGCTTCAGCCTTTTTTCCCCCAATATTTGATGCTTTAATGAAACAAATTGGTTACACATGACCTAACAGGTGATAGCCAGAGGGAGCAATGTCTGGAGAATACGGCGGGTGGGTAGGACTTCCCATTTTAACATTTCCAAGTTTTTGACCTCCTTTGAAACGAGGGGTGAAGCGTTGTCGTGCTGCAAAATCACTTTATCGTCCCTCTCCATGTATTGCGGCCATTTGTCTTTTAATGCTCTGCTCAGGCACATTAATTGCATTCGATAACGAGCACCTGTTGATGGTTTCACTTGGTTTTAACACCTCATACTACACAACGCTGAGCTGGTCCCAACAAATGCAGAGTGTGATTTTGGAGTTGCGAATATTCGGTTTGGCCATCTACATGGAAGCCGGGATATTCCCATGATTTTTTGCATTTAGGGTTATCGTAATGAACGCATTTTTTGTACCCGGTCACAATGTGATGCAGAAATCCCTTCCGTTTTTGTCTCTGAAGCGACTGCTCACAAACACACAAATGCCGTTCAACGTCTCTTGGTTTCAGCTCACGCAGAACCCAAGTTCCTTCTTTCTGAATGATGCCCATAGCCTTGAGATGTTTTGAAATGGCTTTCTGTGTCACCCCCCCCCCTCCCCCACTAATCGTGCCAATTCTTCTTGAGTTTGACGCTAGTCTTCACTCGGCAATGTCTCCAATTCTGCATCTTCGAAAACATTCTCTCTCCCACCCCTATGCCGATCTACGACGATAAAATCACCGTTCTTGAGGTGTTGAAAGCACTCAGGACACGTTCTTTCACTAATAGCGTCCTTACCATATGTACTTGAGAGCATTCGATGAGGCTCAGCTTGTGTTTCCTTCATATTGAAGCACAATCGTAACACCACCTGCAAATGACGAGAATTAGGCTCATAAACTGACATCTTCAATCAAGAACAACTTTACGATGCAGACAAAAATCGACTAATGTTTGAATGAGGCTTTGTTGACTGAGGTCCAAGCTAACTGCCTGACGTCTGCAACCTGTTTCTTTTGTCCGCTACTTACCATTGTCGCCACCTAATGGCAAACTTTTTATATTTAATTAGTGTTAGTGTGAAAATGACACATGCAAAATACTTTTTGTTAAATGATAAAAAAATTATATGCTCCATGGCCATAAACCACCAAGATACAGGGTGAACTCCAGAAGTAGTTTCATTACTTAAACGTCCACACTATATATATGTCTCTATGCACTCGCAGAGAACAACTGTGGGCAGGTAGATGTGACACCCTTCAAAGGTGGGTAAACTTTCTGCGTTTCTACCGTCTGGAAGTACTTTAGATTGATCAGCCAAGATGACTAAAGAAGCTAAGATCGGGTGTTTTTAAATCCAGGGACAATCTTGTCAAATGGAAATTTTCCAGTGGAATGGCTCTGTAAAATGTGGAGGACAACAAAGAATGGATCACCTGTGCCACTGCTTATGCTGCCCTGAGTTGTGCAGTCGTGTAGTGATGGATAGCTGATGATGACTGAAGGCAGTGGAGTTGCTGTGGCCCAGTTCTGGGCCGAGATCATGTACTTGATTATGTAAACCATGTAAATTGTGGTTTTAGTGGTATCACATAATATGGTAGAATTTTGTATGGCTTCTGGCTTGAGGAAATAAATAAACCTCTAGATTCAAATAATGCTTTGTTTTTTCCAACTGATGTTTCACATTTGTGTAGCAAAATTTAATTTGTGAGTACTTGGATTTTCATGCAGATAGTAATTAAAAATAAATAGATAAATTTTTATTAACAAATTTGAGTCCATATTATTTGGTAACTATCATTTCTGTTAGTTAATTAATGAGAAATTCAGAAAAGTAAGAATGAATGTTATACTTGTAGTGAGATTCAAAAAATCATCATTATTATAGTCTGCTTACGCTATGCACGTAGCTGCCAACAAATTTGTGGATAAAACATAAATGTCTCGTATTTAAGAATGCTTGGAAAGCATCTAGTCTTCAAATGAGATTTTTTAAAAATTGTCTTGTGCCCCTTAAGGAAACGGATGGAGTTTCAGATCTCATTTGGCTGTCTTGCTGTAGGTATGCATTGATGATTTCTTCAAGGTAACAGCAAATATTTGTAAGACTTGACACGGAACTGACTGTTGTTAATAAACAGGGGGCTGCTCATCATAAAAAAAGCTGGAAACCGTGATTTTGATGCACCAATCGATTGTTAGTATATCTCTGCAAGTGTCTGTCCCTCGTGCTGTGTTTAGTACTTGCGTGTGTCATTATGTTAGTGTAAGAGATTGTCTGGAAGTATTTTGGTAAAATCTCCAGCAAAGTGTTCAATGCAAAACTTAGTGGCAAAATGGTACCAAACAGGTACTGTAGTGCATAAAAACTGTAATCCCACATCAGTCTTACTATGATTATTTTCTGTGCCAGATTTATATTGCCCAGACTGTAGATCTCATTGTGTATGGGTTGTTGAACCCTAACCTCTCTCCTTTCCATATCTCTGTTCATCCTTAGTTGTTCCTAGACACAAGTGATCTTCGCAAGTTGCGATTGGTATCATGGAAGTAACTGTTAACTTGCTCATAGCAGTATTAAGAGAATGAAGCTGTGATGTGTAGGTTTTCTTGCTGCATCAAAATTGATACATTTCATGTTACCCAATCATATTTTACAGCTTGTATATATTTGTAGTTCACTAGAATTCTCTTACTAATTTCTTCAGTTCCATATGTCATAGAAAATATATATGTGACAGGGTGCTCAGTAAGAGAGTTAATTAAATATAAACCAGAATTTTCTTAAGTTTATTTAAGCTTTAGAAAAATTCATACACACAAAATTACTTTTCTGTGAGGTCAACTGACTTGGAAACACAATTTTCCCTGTGGTTAGACAGTGTCTTGATCTGTTTCTGTAAAATGAATGTGGCTGTGGCAGCAGCCAGTTGTCCATGAAAGCTTTGACAGCACCATTATTGTCAAATGTGTGCAAACAGCTTTTTTTAGTGGTCCAAACAAATGAAACATTTGGGGCGTTAAATCCAGACTGTAGGGAGCATGTTCTACTGTGGTCCACAACAGTTTCTGATTTTTTTGTTGAGTTTGGGCAGCTGTGTTCGGTCAAGCATTGTCATGATGTTTTGTTTGGTCCCGTAGCAATTTGAGCAACTGTTATTCAGTGGTTGCCTTCAGTAAGCTGGCTAACAGTGTGGATGTTATGTCATGCTAGTCCTTGTGCGAAGTTGGTGAGCTGCCTTCTCAATTGCTTCTTGTCCTGATACAAATGTTTGTGCCATGCATACTCTTGAGTCTTTCTCAGGGTGTTGTCCCTGAAATGTGCTGCAAGTCTTTCCAAAAAGTTGAACAGTTTTACAACCTTTATTGTGGCAAACTTTATTATAATGTGTTGTGCAACAGAGGACACTACCTTTCATCTGACGTTACTGTTTCTTCAGTCAATCTAGCTGTGGAGAACAGCCATTGGAAACCAAAGCAACAACGAGGAGAGATCGCACTACTCTCCATTTACAAAAAGGCACACAAAACAAAAATTCCGATATATATTTGATCCACCCTTGCACTTACTTCCTGATGGTGAAATTCTGAGTATCACTGATAGAAGCACTTGAAGAGGAAGAAGAAGAGGAAGAAGAAGAAGAAGAAGAAGAAGATACCACACACTTCCAGAACTTCTGTATTCTTTCTTTAGGAGGGCAGTTAGATAGGGTGGACAAAGTTGAAGTGAGGGCAGTGTCTGAGGCCAGGTTGTGAACGACCTAGCTGTTGAGAAAAAGATGAAACAAAGGTTAGCGAGAAAGCAGGTAAAAGAGTGAGTAGAGTTAGTAGTAGTGTTGGATTGTCACACTTTCCGTTGAATATGATGCTGCTGTAGTGCCTACCTTTGACTTCCTACTTTCTCCAACATCTTTCATCTCTGCCTCCTATCACGCTTACAATAGGTGGGTCTGAGCAAGCTGCCACTCTATTCCAGCCTTCCCAAACTAATGCCACTTCCATCTCTAATGAAGGAATTCATATGTTCCCCACACTTGTAATAGTTTTCTATTCTTTTAAGTTTATCCATCAGCAGTATTTTGTATTTTGCCACCTGAAACTATGTTTTGGTGATTTGTACTGGGGTGATTCTTGTTAAAAACATGTCCAATATGATTACAGCTGCATGACAGGAATTAAACTCTGAACACGGGGCTGTAGTTGGAGCTAGACACATTTCTGCCAACAGAGGCACAGGACCGTAAAACGAAGTATTTCATTTTTATTTCGTATTTGATATTTGATTTATTAAAATAATGCTTCAATATTTGCCAATTAACATTTCCATTAAATTTGAAATTAAATTGAAAGTAACAGTACTGACCAAATTCCACAATCTGTATTAAATACTTTAACAAAATTAGATACCTGGTTTGATTTAAATTTGTTAAAATTAAACATGAAAAAGAATGAGTTAATGGAGTTTAAATCAAAACAAGCAAATTTATATTATATCTAGGACAGTCACAGAAACCAGGATTTGCAGGAAGCTAACTATATGAAATTCCTAGGAATGCAACTAGATAAAAATCTATAATGGTCATCACATATACAGTATCTTCCAAATAAATTAAATAGCCTAGCATTTGCAATGAAGATATTGTAAAATGATACCATGTAAGTAAGCTGTTTAGGTTTTTTTATTGGTAACGCCACCTCTGTATGAAAATCACTGGCTGTGCTGTGGGCAGTCTGTGTCTGCTTTGCATTGTTGTAATACTCGCCATTGTAGTGTTAGGCAGCTGGCTGAGAACAGCGCGTAGCGTTGCGCAGTTGGAGGTGAGCCACCAGCAGTGGTGGATGTGGGGAGAGAGATGGCGGAGGTTTGTAATTTGTCATGAACTGATATATATATTATGACTTGTGATGGTATTAAGGTAAATACATAGTTTGCTCTCTATTAATATCTTTCATTTGCTAACTATCCCTATCAGTAGTTAGTGCCTTCAGTAGTTTGAATCTTTTATTTAGCTGGCAGTAGTGGCGCTCGCTGTATTGCAGTAGCTTGAGCAGCGAAGATTTTTGTGAGGTAAGCGATTTGTGAAAGGTATAGGTTAATGTTAGTCAGGGCCATTCTTTTGCAGGGGTCTTTGATAGTCAGATTGCGTCGCGCTAAAAATATTTTATGTCAGTTTAAGCACAGTCATGTATAAATTGTTCAAAGGGGAAGTTTCATATGTCGACCCTTAGCCTAGGATACCTCACTGGAATCTTCTGATTTTTTTTCGTGTAGTTTGTGTAATTAGTGTAGATTTTGTTTATTGCTAGTGCGTAACTGTAGAGAGAATCTCCTTTGTAGTTGCAGTCTTTCATTGTTGTACAGTAAAACAGTTGTGGCATGCATGTAGATTTGCACCAAGTATTTCGCAGCTGCAATTAACTAGATATTATTTTCAGTGCTATGTTAATGTGTTCCCCTATTTTTGCTCTTCAAATTGTGTTCTTCTGTGTTGTCGTGTGAAATACTGTGACAATAATGGCGTGTGAAAAACGTAACACTAGGCTCCAAAGTAAACTGAGAAATAATAGTGACGACGAACGTGGCTTATCAGCACCACTGTGTAGTGAATTAACAGACGTTCCAAGTAGTAATTTGGTAACTGTGCATAGGGAAATGGAGAGGGCGGTAAATAATGGTGTAGACAGTGAAACAGGTAGTGAACAGGGAAGCATTATCGATCGATCGGTCGGCAACAGCTCGCCTCAGGAATCCGAAATGACAGGACACAATTTTACAAATACTGTAGATTCAGGTTTTGCGTCCTCACCGTTTTCTCAAATAAGTCAAGACACATTTTCAGCTTGTCAAAATGTGAATGTTGCCGGTGCAAATGCACTGCCGAAAAGAGTAGAGGAACAGATTCCAGACACTAATGCATTGTTATTACAACTAATGCAACAAATGGAACAAAATCAGAGACAAACACAGCAAAAGTTAGACACAATGGAACAAAATCTTAAAAAGTTAGACACAATGGAACAAAATCTTCAAAAGTTAGACTCATTGGAGCAAACTATTGAACAAACACGTGAGGATTTAACTACTGAGTTACATAACATTGAATCGAAGTGTCAAAAAGTCTGTAATGACGTAAAAACACAAATTTATGAGCATTTTCAACCTATTTATTCGTGGCATGAAAATGCACTACAGAATCACGAAGCAGCCATAAAAGAACTGCAAACTATTGTTCATGAAAATCATGAGACCTTGCAAGCAAAATTTGACTCAGTTGCATCTACCGATACGGTTATGCAACTTGCAAAAACTCAAGAAAACTTAAAGGACACAGTAGATACGATTTCAACACAAATGGACACTCTGAAACTTGGTTCAGAAAAACATATAGAGGAAATGATTTCACTATCGGATAAAGTAGCCGAACTTTCAGATCAGTTCACTAACTTATCTACAAAGGTAGATGATGATCTGAATGACACAACACCTGTAGCCTTCACGGACACTGAAGAGTATGAACAAATTAGAAAATTCAAACAAAATCAAAATCAAATCAATACACAGTACAAAAGAGAAGTCCGAGAAGTGCAAGATCAGTTGGCACCAGTAGTACAAGAATTACGTATTTCAGAGGACACTCGCGCCCCAATACGGGAAGAGGGACATAGAAATACGGAACAGCCACAAAATAATAACACAGGGCATTTCGGTAATTATGAAAGGAATTGGCAAGGTGGACCGAATTTTGAGATGGAACCGCCGACGCAACGTAACAATGACCGATATGCTACTCGCCGACACGATGACTTTGACTATAAGCTGTTCATTACTACATGTAAATTCAAAACATTTAAGAATTCTGCCAACGACATTCATCCACAAGCGTGGCTCCATCAATTCTCTCATTGTTTTCCTCCCAACTGGTCGGTAGAACACAGAATAGAATTTATGTGTGGCTACTTAGAGAATGAACCAGGTGTAAGAATGCGATTGGTCATTCACGATTGTCACAGTGAAGGAGATTTTTATCATGCCTTCCTCTCAGCATATTGGTCTCAAGCTACACAAGACCGAGTAAAACATAGCATCATAATGATGAAACACTTCGAACAATCTGAATTTTCCAGTCTTGTGAAATATTTTGAAGACATGTTGCACAAGAAACAATACCTGTCAAACCCATACAGCCCCTCAGAACTCATCCGCATTTGCTTCATCAAACTGCCTGAACATTTACGACATATTATTTTAGCAGGACGTTACAAAGACGACATTGAAGCTTTTCAGGGACTGTTACAAGAATTAGAAATTGACACAGACAGTCTCGGGATGCGAAAACAGGAAAACGATCACTACAGATCACATCCGTCACAATTCCGTGACGACAGAAATAATAACTGGACCCGACAAGCCTGTTCTTACAATGTAAATCGGGACCAAAACAGACACCACCCGTATGACTACCGTTGGCAGAGCAGTAATAATTACAGGGAAAGATCACCTCTCCGCGGTAATGACTACCACAGAGACTATCAGAGAAACAGGCAATATGGGAACCAAAATAATTATTATCAAGGGAGACAGAATAACTTCAGATGCAACGGTCCAGCGCGCAGTTACGATTCAGGGAGAAATTCTCCACCACTTAACCGACAAGAAAGAAACTACAGGAACTACCGACATGACGACAGACGATATATTCGTAACGACAGACCTGAATTGCATCAGAACTGGCGGGATTCAAACAGGGCAGGGCCTTCTCGTCAGAGTGAATTTGTAGAAGTTAGGTCTCCTAATCCCAATAACGGCGCGCGCCAACAAAGAGACAGACAATGACTCGCACAGCAGGCAGCCGCGTGCGCCCGCTGGCTCCGAGAAAAATAACATAAGACGCTAGCCTGGAGAAAAATTTTAGCATTCTTTACCGATGTATACAACATGATAATTGCTTTGAAGTTGAAACTCTGTGCACTAGGAACAGTAAAGGTTTACACCACATTTCACATGTAAAACCGTTTATTGAAAGATAATCTGCTTTTTAACTTTGTCTTTGCCATATAACTTTTCCCTTTACATTACTAGTATGCTGTGTTAGACTTAAGAAACTGCTAACATACAACAATGTTTGAAGTTAAATATCCAGTCTAGAACCTAGGGAACATTTTTAAACAGAAATTACGAATGCATTGTTATAGTGAACAGACGACACAGTGTTGTTAATTGTACATTCTTGCTTGTTAGTTGCACGATTACGTAACGACTATCAGGTTTACATACTTAGGACACATACTGGTACTGCTAATGAGATTTTGATGCAACTTTTGGTTTACTTGAAAATACATTCTGGGTTTAAAGTACTTTCTGTGAGATACCAGAGGACACAGTGGTTAGTTTATGTGACAGCTACACGATGTTATCACGACGCTACTAATGAGTGACAATTCACAATGTTGCTTTTGCAGTGTATCTGTTTTATATCTGCACAGTTTTCTGAATTCTTCTAGGAAGAAAAACATGTTTTAGTAGTAACTTTTGTGGTATAGCAACAATGAGACAGCCTTTTTCGTGGCATAACAATACGTTACTGTACAGTACTTTCTTCATCACGCCAATAAGCATAATAACTACGATATCTATACGCAAAGCATTTCACTTTTGTTTATCATGTGGTAAGTACATTGACTTCTGCAGAACTTAGCTTTCGGAGGACGATAACTACGACACTTCCACAGAGATTATGTTGCGACAAGATGCACAGTTTAGCGCTACAGTACACGCATTTGAGTGATTAATCTTATACTTAAAACACTTATTTTGAAAGATTTTTTTTAATTACAAAGAAAGTTTTCCGTGATACATTTCATTCCATTGCTGTAATTTGTAACACCTGGGAGTATAATTACATTTATCCTCAGGGGGGTACACACTTACTTTGTGTACCATGTGTGTGGCAACCACAAGGAACCCTAGCTAATATGATATTTGCTTATACAACTTTACACATCGGTACCATATTTCTCTAACACACAAATTACACAGCTATCTGATCATGTAACTGAGAGATAAACTTTTTTTTGTTACATCAGTGACATATGTTTACGCAGTTACAGAGTTGGATTACATCACACTTACGAAATTGTATTTTGTCTGTACTGTGTGATCTGTTCATATTTTTTCGGAACCATTGTGATACTATGAGAGCTTTGAATGATATATTTGGTATGAGATCATGATTTTTAAAGTACGTTTGAGGCAGATGACACTTTTGACATGAGCAGAGAATTTTTTTAGGTTTTGAAATTATTGCAGAAAGCTACGACGTTTTTGAGATTTGACTGAGGTGTTATGATGTTATTATTACGACGACGATGTGTATTATGCTGCTGAGGTATGTTTATGATTAATAGGCTGATGCTATATGAGTTATTTGATTAAGCCACGTAGCTGTTATGATGAAATATTGAAGAAGTGTCGACGAATATGGTAAGGAATAATGAGTAGTGTTTAGGGACTCTGGTTTGTGAAAAAGGTTGTTGGAAACCAAGATTCACACTTTAAGAGTTATGAAATGTGCGAAAATGCGTGACTGTATCACAATGCTGACGAATATTTTATTTGGACACTTATATTTATAGGATTTTCTTTCTACAGATTTGCAACGCTAATTCTTGACCTGTGAAATATTTTTATGTGAGACTGTCACTGTAGCGGAAACTGGTGTCATAAATATTTCCGTAAGAAAGTTAAGTGACCACCTGCACGTAATGCGTTGTGGGCATGCAGCTGTGTCAAACACCTGGAGAACAAGCCATTAGGGTGTGCCTTTCCGGAAGCACAGGTAGAAAAAAAAAAAAAGAAAAAAGGCAGGCCTCTATCCTCGCCATTAACATTCCTTTAGAGAAAATATTGCAAATGCGACACCCTCATTACTTCCATTAACCTTGCTATTGACATTCCTTTGTAGAAAGCATCGCAAATATTACACGCTCATTACCTGAAAACATATGATTACTCGTACTTTGTGCTAATTACTGCAATGCTTATGAATTGATGGGAAATATTCGTACATCTGCACACCTGATTATGACAAGTGTCTTTCTATGAGAGTTGAGAGCTACTGACTTACGAAATGCCACATGACTATTGAATGATGTTTTTATGCTTTGGTTTGCGTAATTGCTTATTTCATTTGACATCTGTTTTTCAGCTGTGTTGCAGCATTGGTTTCATAAAATAAAATTAAATGCATTTGCTAATGTGACCACTTTCTGTCAACAGATCTATTAAATAATAATTTTGTGATCCACATTCTTCAAAAAAGGAGCACTTGGAAAGGAAAGAACAATAAGAAGGGACTAGTAACAGTAACTGCATACATAATATTCTTTTCAAGTACATGGTAATATTTCTTTTACAATAAGTTGTTGTGGTGCACCACTTTAATTACTTAGACATTAAGATGTGATTATACATTTCCCTTATCTGCATTGTTATCTTTAGTGTACTATTTTTTTTGCTTGAGCTATGTCATGTTTAGATATAAGCTGCTGTTTGCCAGGCATAGTGCTACTGAACTTTAATTTGTGTTACTCTGCTAAGCCAGATCTATTTTTTTGTTTGCTGCGCATTGCCTCATATTAGTTGTAATGTTGAATTGCTTGGTAATTTAGATTTACTGTAGCTTGCTTTGCGATTTTCCATTTTTTTCATTGCTGTTTATATTAATTGTTTTATGTGCTGCTGCATTGCCTCATCCCTTAATTTAGCATCTGAGCTCAGTAGATTTAAGTTAGCTTAAGAGGGGGTAGACTATATTGGAAACTGACTATGGAGAATAGGTAAAGAATGCATTGAGAAGTTATATAAAAAAAAGTACAGAAAACAGGTTTAGGTAGGATTTTCTTGGAAATAAATGTTGAGGTGAGAAATGTGTGAACATATAAATACAGAAAGCATGCTTAGATAGAATTTTTTTGGTGGAAACAAAGGATGAAATAAGAGAAAAGATATATGAAGTTTTGGGTTGGACTGCAGTACCAAATGTTACACTGAAACGAACCCTGTCCTTTCCTATTGGTGTTATCCCACTATGTGTTTGTGTACCCTTGTGTATTTGTTTTCTTCCTGTCTCTGTGTAGTTTCATAGAATTTTTTCTTCTTTTAATATTAAGCTACATTCACTATGATGAGGCATACTGTTATCCTCGAATATAATTTGCATTAATAATATGTTATTTACTTTGTAAAGATGTTTACACATTATTTATTCTGTTTTGTTTTAATGCTCATGTGTGAAGTTGATGTTTCAATAATTATTCTGATCTTCTATGTATGTACTCATGTCATAATTCCTGTAACACTGATGTATATGTTATTTCGATTCTTTTGTAAAGCCCATATTGCTACAAATGTTGTCTGTACTATTATGTTCTTTAATGATGTATTTTGTACCTTTGTAATTGTATTTTCATGTTGTAAATTTATAGTTGTACAGACACCAGTTCTTCAAATTAAGTTACATTTCACTGCACACGTTTCTGTTGGTCATAGTACATGGACAATATGTGAGAAGTAGGGACTGATAGTGTTTGCACGTGTGTTAATGATTTAGCAAGGGACTGGATAACAGCATTGCTGGTTCTAAGGACAATTCCAAAAACTTTGTGAGTGCACAAGTGGTGGTTTATGGACTTGCTATATTATCCGCAAGACTCTTCAGTGGTGATTGTGCACCTGCACAGTCACAACAGATGGCTGCTGGCCATCTCTTCAAGAACTACAGTGGGTCTACATATTTGATGATCCATCAATACTATTATCTCTACAAGGACTACAGTGGGTCTGCATCTTTGATGACCCACCAATACCATTATTTCTACAAGGACTGCAGTGGGTCTGCACCTCTGGTGGCCCACCAATACCACAATCTCTACCAAGACTCCAGTGGGTCTGCTCTGTGATGACCTACCTACCAATATTCTTCGAAACTACGACTGACTCTGCTGTGGGTTTGCTCTGTTGTGGCCCATTACCTGTCAGCATGTCAAGAGTCAGCACTGTCTTTCCGTTGGAAGGACAACACTACTTCTTCAAGGCTGCATGGAAATCCACTACTTCTGTGTGCAATTTCTTTTACTAATGAGACTTTGTGAAAAAAAACCTGTAATTACTATTATGATGAATGATCAGGACTATCTTTATGGACTGTGAGAAAATTTTAGCTTTTGACCAACATTGTATCAATAAGTGTGTGCATTTGATTTCTTTATCATTGTAATTATGAAAATTTTTTTTCAAATCTGTATTGGCCACTGCCCAATCCAATTTGTAAAATTTTTTGTGGGGAGCATGGGGGCTATGTAAGTAGGCTGTTTAGGTTTTTTTATTTGTAACGCCACCTCTGTATGAAAATCACTGGCTGTGCTGTGGGCAGTCTGTGTCTGCTTTGCATTGTTGTAATACTCGCCATTGTAGTGTTAGGCAGCTGGCTGTGAACAGCGCGTAGCGTTGCGCAGTTGGAGGTGAGCCACCAGCAGTGGTGGATGTGGGGAGAGAGATGGCGGAGGTTTGTAATTTGTCATGAACTGATATATATATTATGACTTGTGATGGTATTAAGGTAAATACATAATTTGCTCTCTATTAATATCTTTCATTTGCTAACTATCCCTATCAGTAGTTAGTGCCTTCAGTAGTTTGAATCTTTTATTTAGCTGGCAGTAGTGGCGCTCGCTGTATTGCAGTAGCTTGAGCAGCGAAGATTTTTGTGAGGTAAGCGATTTGTGAAAGGTATAGGTTAATGTTAGTCAGGGCTATTCTTTTGCAGGGATCTTTGATAGTCAGATTGCGTTGCGCTAAAAATATTTTATGTCAGTTTAAGCACAGTCATGTATAAATTGTTCAAAGGGGAAGTTTCAACCAGTATAGGCCCAAGAAAAGTAGTATATCACAGCTACTTTGGGTTGGTAGTAAGGTATGGAATTTTATTTTGTGTTAACTCAAACAATGTGTGTCTAATACTAAAACTTCAGAAAACCATCATTACAAATACGAACAATGTAGGGCGAAGAAAATCATGCCAACCACTCCTAACAATTCTTAGCATATTAAGTGTTCCCTCACTGTACATATGAGCTGATTATCTTTGTACACAGTACCCCTGATTTATTTGTAGCAAATCATTTTCAACACGATTGCAACACCAGAAATCAAAATAATTTTGTCCCCACCGATCATTTAAAACTGTGTGCTCAAACTCCATGAAAATATATAATGAAGTTAAAGGATGCGAATTGCTCAGCATAAATTTAAAACACTGAAAAACCTTATATGAGAAACTAGTGCAAAATGTTGCTATTCAGTAGAAGAATTCATAAATGACAATCTAAAAATTTGATGAGTACTTAGCACTTAATAATTTTTCTTCAAAAGTAACAAACTTTTAAAAATTAATTGCTTAATTAATTATTCAGTACCATATATTGCTGATATTACAAGGAAAAGTATAAACCAGTTTTTGTGTTTTGACAAATCTCCTGTACATTAAGTCAATAGCTTGAAACTGTAGGTTAAGAGACAATAAACTTCTATTCTATAATAAATATGGAATTTTTAGAAAGTAAGGAAAAATTGTTTCCCATCCAGTGAGTCTGTGCTTAGCTTGGTGGCTTTGTGGAAAAGCTCAACATGTAGAACTCCAAAACACACAACTCTGAAGTGATGTATTGTTCTGCTTAAGGAATTTACATCCCAACACTGACTTTCAGTCCCCTCGTAAGTTACAAAAATGCCAAGTTAATGATATCATCTGGTGAAATAAGCAAGGTGCTCCCTCACCAATATGCACTGCACTGGGGAAGGCATTATGCATCTCATCTCATAGGTGACAATGTGAAGTGAAGGACCTCTCATTAGACTAAGTGCCACCAAAGTTTATTACTTTCAGTGGCACCTCTATGAAATATAATTTCTCCTACTCTATATTTAAAATATATTGCCATAGTGAAATAAATTATTTGAAAAACAAGTAAAAGATAGCCACTTATACTTACGGACGTGCGCCAGTGACAGTGCCCAAAGTCACAGATAAGAGGCAGTGTGAGAGACAGAGCCTAGCACGTACTCTATCGTGTGGATGCCCTGATGGATGAAGATTTCTCCAAGGTTGTGGTCTTCACTGCTCTGTGGTGCGGGAGCCCCATCTGCACTGTCATTGTGTGCTGTCCCTGACATCGATCCCACCTCCGCATCCATGCCGTTCTCTGCAGGTACGAGATGGCTTGAAAGCTGGGGAAGGTCAGAAGATTGTCTGTTAAATGAAAGAGCAAACTGACTCAACACAGTATCATCTCCTGCGAGATATTTGCCCTCAAATGTGTCAAATGTCTCAAAACATTGCAGGGGTACAGATTATTACTTACCGTTTGGTGGGCTTTGCAGTGCCTCATTATCAAAACAATGGGTTTTTGCAAGAAGCATCCAAGCAACACACAGTAGAGCAAGAACAACAAAGAACCTCTGCAAGCCTTTCTGTAATACAGAAGAAAGAAAAAATTGCATATACTAAAAGGAACGGAAAAATGCGAAACTGGTGAAATTAATTTCCAGGGCTTGTTTGAAAACACAGATTAATTCTATTTGAGGTAAGACTGAAGATAATGTAGAGTGAAACCAAACAAATTCGATGAAACGTTTTTCCACTCTTGCTCGCCTGTCCACTACACATGAACTCATCACAACCTTTGGGAGGAACACTACCTTTGAACAATACCATATTGATGAAAGTGATTAACACTGATGGAGCACACGCAGGGCCTGCTGTGAAACCTGAAAAAGGAAAGGTTGTGTTTAGTCATCTATCAAATCACAAGCTATAAATTTATTCTAATGCTCCGAAAGTGAAAACCAAGACGACTTTAACAAAACCTCCACTGTAATCACAAATGCTGTCTATTATAGTAGAAGTTCAAAATGTCCAAAATTTAATTATCACTTACCAAATGTCGGTCCATAATTCACCCAATTGACAAACATCAAGATACACATGTAGAGGAACAAGAAGATCAAAAAGTTATCTGTGGGACGAACTCACATATGATGTTAATGGAATTTTTGAAATACCTGGAGAACAGAAATGGAGCCATGTAAATAAATTTGCCTTATCATCACCTGTTTAATAAACATGGAGTCAATACTCTATTGTAAAACAAATATGAGAGTGATATGTGAATTACTCAAATGGACGCTGATGAAAATTAACATCAAAATTAACACATGTACACTATGTACCAAAAGGAAAATTCATATACAGAGTAATACAAAGTCAATTTTAGTAACACTACCCCTGGCAAGCAGCAGCAGCAAATGCAATAACTTATACCTAAACATGACAAAGCTCAAGCAGAAAAATATTACACTAAAGACAGCAATGCAGATAAGGGAAATGTCTATTCACATATTAATGTCTATGTAATGAAAGTTGTGCACCACAACAAGTTAATCTAACAAAAAAAGTACCAAGTAGTTGAGAAGAAAATTATGTATGCATTTACTGTTATTAATCCCTTCTTATTATTCTTTCCTTTCCAAGTGCTCCTTTCTCGAAGAATGTGGATCATAAAATAATTATTTAATAGATCTGTTGACAGAAAGTGTTCACATTAGCAAATGCATGTAAGTTTATTTTATAAAACCAATGCTGCAACACAGCTGCTGTACAGCAGATACCAAATGAAATAAGCAATTACGCAAACCAAAGCATAAAAACATCATTCAACAGCTATGTGGCATTTCATAAGTCAGTAGAAATTCTCTCAATTCTCGTAGAAAGACACTTGTCATAATCAGATTGTGTCAGATGTAAGAATATTTCCCATCAATTCATAAGCATATCAGTAAGTAGCACAAAGTACGAGAAATCATGTTTCCAAGTAATGAGCGTGTCGAATTTGCGATGCTTTCTACAAATAAATGTCAATAGTGAGAATAACGGCCTCTTTTTTTCCCCACCTGTGCCTCTGAAAGGCACACACTAATGGCTTTTTTCCAGGCGACTGTCGCACAGTTGGGTGCCCACGACTCATTACGTGAAGGCGGTCACTTAACTTTCTTACTGAAATATTTATGACACCAGTTTGCATTACAGTGACAGTCTCATATAAAAAATTTCACAGGTCGATAATTTGCGTTGCAAATGTGTAGAAACAAAATCCTTTGAATATAACAGTGTTCAAAAAGTTTTCGTCGGCATTGTGATACATTCACGCATTTACACACATTTCATAACTCTTAAAGTACGATTCTTGGTTTCCAACATCCTTTTCCACAAATCAGAGTCCCTAACCGCTACTCATTATTCATATACGTATTCGTTGACACTTCTTCAAAATTTCATCAAAATAAATACGTAGCATAATCAAATTCCTCATTTATGGTAGCATCATCTTATTGATCATAAACATAGCTCAACAGCATAATACACATCGTCGTCGTAAAAATAACATCATAACACCTCAGTCAAATCTCAAAAACGTCGTAGCTTTCTGCAATAATGTCAAAAGCTAAAAAAAATTCTCTGCTTATTTCAATAGTGTCATCTACCTCAAACGTACTTTAAAATAATGCTCCCTTACCAAATACATCATTCAAAGCTCTCATAGTATCACAATGGTTCCGAAAAAATATGAACAGTTCACAAAGTACAGACAAAATACAATTTCATAAGTGTGAAGTTACCCAACTGTGTAATTGCGTAAACATGTGTCACTGATGTAGTAAAAAAATGTTTATCTCTCAGTTAAATGATCAGATAGCTGTGTAATTTGTGTGTTAGAGAAATATGGTACAGATGTGTAAAGTTGTATAAGCAAATTCCATATTAGCTAGGGCTCCCTTTGCTTGCCAAACACGTGGTACACAAAGTAAGTGTGTATCCCCCTGAGGATTAATGAATAATACCCTCAGGTGTCACAGATTACAGCGATGGAATGAAATGTATCACGGATAACCTTTGTATCATTGTACTTCAAATATCTTTAAAAATAAATGTTTTAAGTACAAAATTAATCACTCAGATACGTGTCCTGCAGCACTAAACTGTGCTCTTGTTGTAAGATAATCTCTGTGGAAGTGTTGTAGTTATTGTCTTCCGAAAGCTAAGTTCTGCAGAAGCCAATGTACTTACTTAATGATAAACAAAAGTGAAATGCTTTGCATATAGATATCTTAGTTATTACGCTTATTGCCGTGATGAAGAAAGTACTGTGCTGTAACATATTGTTGTGCTACAGAAAAGGCAGTCTCATTGTAGTTATACCACAAAAGTTACTACTAAAACATGTTTTACTTTCCAGAATAATACAGAAAAACTGTGCAGATATAAAACAGAAACACTGTAAAAGCAACATTGTAAATTGTCACTCATTAGTAGCGTCGTGATAAAATCGTGTAGCTGTCACATAAACTATCCACTGTCTCATCAGGTATCTCACAGAAAGTACTTTAAACCCAGAATGTATTTTCAAGTAAACCAAAATATAGCATTAAAATCTCATTAGCAGTACCAGTACCAGTACAAGTATGTAAGCATTATAGTCATTAGGTAATCGTGCAACTAACAAGCAACAATGTACACACACAATAACACTGTGATGTCTGTTCACTATAACAATGCATTCGTAATTTGTTTAAATAAGTTCTCTTGGTTCTTGATTGGATATTTAACTTCAAACATTGTTGCATGGTAACAGTTTCTAAGTCTCACAATGCATACTAGAAATGTGAAGTGAAAAGTTTTATGGCAAAGACAAAGTTAAAAAGCAGATTATCTTTCAATAAACGGTTTTACATGTGAAATGTGGTGTAAGCCTTTACTCTTCCTAGTACGCAGAGTTTCAGCTTCAGTGGAGTTATCATGTGGTATATGGTACATCGGTAAAGAATGCTAAAATTTATCTCAAGGTTAGCGTCTATGTAATTTTTCCCTGAGCCAGCCCGCGCACGTGTCTGCCTGCGGTGCGAGTCATTGTCTGTCTGTTTGTTGGCGTGCGTCGTTATTGGGATTAGGAGACCTAACTTCTACAAATTCACCTTGTCGAGAGTGCCCTGCTCTGTTTGAATCCCGCCAGTTCTGATGGAATTCAGGTCTGTCGTTTTGTCGGTAGTTTACATAGTTTCTTGTTTGTCGGTCATGTGGTGGAGAATTTCGCCCAGAACCGTAACTGCACGCTGAACTGTTGCGTCTGAAGTTATACTGTCTCCTTTGATAATAATTGTTTTTGTTCGCATATTGTCTGTTGGATGATAATCTCTGTCATATTCATTACTACAGAAATGCGATCTTTCTCTGTAACTATTATTACTCTGCCAGTGGTTGTCATATGGGTGGTGTCTGTTTTGGTCACGATGTGCGTTGTAAGAATAGACTTGTCGTGTCCAGTTATTGTTTCTGTCGTCACGGAATTGTGACGGATGTGACCTGTAGTGAATGTTTTCCTGTTTTCGCAACCCACGACTGTCTGTGTCAATTTATAATTCTTGTAAGAGTCCCTGAAAAGCTTCAATGTCGTCTTTGCAACGTCCTGCCAAAATAATATTTCTTAAATGTTCAGGCAATTTCATTAAGCAAATGCGGATGAGTTCTGAAGGGCTGTATGGGTTTGAAAGATATTAATTCTTATGCAACATGTCTTCAAAATATTTGACAAGACTGGAAAATTCAGATTGTTCAAAGTGTTTCATCATCATGATGCTATGTTTTACTCGGTCTTGTGTAGCTTGAGACCAATATGCTGAGAGGAAGGCATGGTATAATTCTCCTTCACTGTGACAATCGTGAATGACCGATCGCATTCTTTCAGCTGATTCATTCTCTAAATAGCCACACATAAATTCTAATCTGTGCTCTAATGACCAGTTGGGAGGAAAACAATGAGAGAATTGATGGAGCCACGCTTGTGCGTGAATGTCGTTGTCAGAATTCTTAAATGTTTTAAATTTACATGTAGTAATGAACAGCTTATAGTCAAAATCATCATGTCGGCGAGTCGCATATCGGTCATTGTTACGTCGTTTCGGCGGTTCCATTTCAAAATTCGGTGCACCTCGCCAATTTCTTTCATAATTTCCGAAATGTGCTGTGTTATTATTTTGTGGTTGTTCCGTATTTCTATGTCCCTCTTCCCGTACTGGAGCGCGAGTTTCCTCTGAAATATGTAATTCTTGTATTACTTGTGCCAACTGATCTTGTACTTCCCGGATTTCTGTTTTGTACTGTGTATTGATTTGATTTTGTTTGAATTTCTTAATTTGTTCATACTCTTCTGTGTCAGTGATGGCTACAGGTTTTGTCATTCAGATCATCATCTACCTTTGTAGATAAGTTAGTGAACTGATCTGAAAGTTCGGCTATTTTATCCGATAGTGAAATTATTTCTTCTGTGTGTTTTTCTGAACCAAGTTTCAGAGTGTCCATTTGTGTTGAAATCGTATCTACTGTGTCCTTTAAATTTTCCTGAGTTTTTGCAAGTTGCGTAACCGAATCGGTAGATGCAACTGAGCCAATTTTAGCTTGCAAGGTGTCGTGATTTTCATGAACAATAGTTTGCAGTTCTTTTATGGCTGCTTCGTGATTCTGTAATGCATTTTCATGACGCGAAAAAATAGGTTGGAAATGCTCACAAATTTGTGTTTTTACGTCATCACAGACTTTTTGACATTTCGATTCAATGTTATGTAACTCAGTAGTTAAATATTCACGTGTTTGTTCAAGTGTGGTGTCTAACTTCGGAAGATTTTGTTCCATTGTGTCTAACTGTTGCTGTGTTTGTCTCTGGTGTTGTTCCATTGCGTCTAACTTTTGAAGCTTTTGCTGTGTTTGTCCCATTTGTTGTATTAATTGTAATAACAATGCACTGGTATCTGAAACATGTTCCTCAGAGCTTTTTGGCAGTGAATTTGCACCGGCAACATTCACATTTCAACAAGCAGAAAATGTGTCTTGACTTATTTGAGAAAACGGTGAGGACTCAAAACCTGAATCTACAGTATTTTTGAGATTGTGTCCTGTCATTTCGGATTCCTGAGGCGAGCTATTGCCGACCGATCGATCGATAATGCATCCCTGTTCACTAATTGTTTCACTGTCTATGCCATTACTTGCCGCCCGCTCCATTTCCCTATGCACAATTACCAAATCACTAGTTTGAACATTACTTCATTCATTACACGGTGGCGCTAACACACTGCTTTCGTCTTCACTGTCATTTCTCAGTTTACTTTGGAGCCTAGTATTACGCTTTCCACACGCCATTATTGTCACAATATTTCACACGACAACACAGAAAAGCACAATTTGAAGAACAAAATAAGAAAACACATTAACATAGCACTGAAAATAATATCTAGTCAATTGCAAGCGCAGCTGCGAAATACTTGGTGCAAATCTACATGCATGCCACAACAACAATAAAGACTGCAACTACAAAGGAGATTCTCTCTACAATTACGCGCTAGCAATAAACAATAGCTACACTAATTACACAAACTACAAAAAAAAAAAAAATCAGAAGATTCGAGTGAGGTATCCTGGGAGGCGCGCCATATGAAACGTCCAATTAGAAACATTATACATGACTGTCCTTAAACTGACACATAATAATTTTTTTAACGCAATGCAATCTGACTTTCAAAAATCCGTACAAAAGAATGGCCCTGACTAACATTAACCTATACGTTTCACAAATCACTTACCTTACAAAAATCTTCGTTACTCGAACTACTGCAATACAGCGAGCGCCGCTACTGCCAGCTAAATAAAAGATTTAAATTACGGAAGGCACTATCTACTGATAGGCATAGTTAGCAAATGAAAGATTTTAATAGAGAACAAACAATGTATTTACCTTAATACTCATAATATATATAGCAGTTCATGACATCCAGTCTTACAGATTTCAAAACTCTGCCATTTCTCTCCCCACATCCACCACTGCTGGCGGCTCACCTCCAACTGCGCCACGCTGCGCGCTGTTAACATCCAGCTGCGCAACACTACAATGGCAGACAACAATGCAAACTAGCCACAGACTGCACACAGCACAGCCAGTGATTTTCATACGATTAATAAGAAAACATAAACAGCCTACTTACAGTACTATGCTGCAGAAATTTCGCTGGGAAGAGCGCTTACAGATCCTGCATACGCTCGCAATCTCCCACGTGCGACGTCCATATTTTTAGAGTGGAAAGATATTCGTTGCCGTCAATTTGTTTCGGACGAGGAGGCGCACGCTTGAGTATCGTAATGGTTCTGTAGGCACCGCAAACATTTTTTCCATTAAGGCATTACCGACTTGTCGCATACTTGTATAAACGTAATAACAATTATGGTGATCATTTTTGAAATAATAATAATTATTATTTCCTTACTTTTTCCCAACTGTCTC
The DNA here is from genome assembly GCF_021461385.2 of Schistocerca piceifrons. Taxonomy (NCBI): domain Eukaryota; kingdom Metazoa; phylum Arthropoda; class Insecta; order Orthoptera; family Acrididae; genus Schistocerca; species Schistocerca piceifrons. The sequence goes on from NC_060145.1 coordinate 96,862, forward strand.
GCTTTCGTTTCAATGCGCCTTAATGTGTTTTCATCTCCCACAGAATTCTTTCTTTCAGACGGCTGTTTTCTACTAAAATGTTGAATTACGTCAGTCAGTAAGTTTCATATCGGCAAACAAAACTAAAACTTATAGATTTAATCTTGGTATATTGTCTGGAAAGGGGCATTTGCGTCAGTCAGTGGGGCTTGCTTGCAGTTGATTACGTCTCAGATTATAAATCTATAAATAAACAAGAAACGTCATGTTCCTTCAGGGATTAGGTACAAATATCGCCTGACTTTTAGCTCGGGTAAACGGCCCTGAAGCGTTAAAAATATAGCTGGATGCAGATTACGTTTCGAGTGCGACTTTGTAATCTCCACATTAATCCGTGGAAGATGATCGGTAGCTTGCAGATACGACAATAGGGACAAGAGTTGACCATGCACGTTCCAGCCCGCTGTAAGCTGTGTACAGTGTTTTCGAGGGTGAATGGTCAGTAACAAAGATGTAACAAAAGTCAAATCATAATTTTAATACGTGAACAAGAAAAGTTAAGTACAGATTTTGTATATTAATCGTACAACGAGGACAATGATCCTTATGTGATTCGAAAGATACTTTGCCATAGATGTGTGCTAAGAAAAATTAATCTCTGTATTTAGCCATTAAGAGTCGTAAAAGGAAATAGAAGCTTTCACATTCGTAACACTAATCTTTCATTCTCTATCACGCATTAAAATCTCCAATGCCTGAAAATTGAAAACTGTAGAGCTGCCAACCTCTGACTAGCGCACAGATCAAGTGCTACAGTAGAATTGACACATGAAAGTGACAACATTTCGTGAGATCGTATTTTAGGGACTTTCGTGCTTACATGGATTTGCAGTACAACATGCATATCTGGCATGTAAAATGCGGCAACTGCTAAGTCAATGATGATGTCTGTAAATGGCGTTGTATACTGGCGTCGTTATTTCGCTTAGTTTTGTGTAAAAGTAATTACGTGATAGTTTGCTGCCATTATCAGAAACTTTGAAGTAAGTTCCGAATTTGTAATTTCTTCACTTTGAATATGTAAGACTTCCGATTTCCCTTAGTATGCGGAAACCACATTTGTTTTAGTGTATGCCTAGAAGGAGAATGCTAACGGGTCAGAGTGAAAGACGCAGAGCTAGGCAGACACAGTTTTTGCGTCGAGAAAGTAATAGCAATGTGAACATTCATAATGATAACGCATCTGTTTATCGAAAACTGAAGTACCGATTCTTAAAATTAATTATACAATATGACAAATCAAACTTGCATAACGGATAAGGAACTTCGCCGTAGAAGTGAACAAAAGGAAACCATCATGTGTGTCCATAACCGTTAGGATAGGTAAATAGAAGCACACACATGTGAAAACTTTTCCTTTGTCTCTGACACTGCTACCAACTTCCAGGACCGAAACTACTATGACGTTGAAGTTGTCAACAGTGGAAAACGAAACGTAGTAACGAAGCTGTCGGGGACAACAAACGTTGTTTATTAACGTCGTTGTTTCACTTACTTTGGTCAAAGAGAAAACGGAACTAACTCTGTGTTCATTTTCCGCCGTCACCACCAAATGTAGTGTGTTCCTAATTTTCAGTATCTGCATTTTGAGTAGCTACGACGTTCTGTATTGTAACGAAACTGTACTTGTTTTAGGCTGTGCCTCAAAAAAGAACATTAAGGGGTCGGGCTGAAAGACGAGGAGCTAGAGACACACAATTTTTGCGTAGAGAAAGTAATAGTAATAATGCAGATGTCATAACGATAATTCTATTGTCGTTCTAAAAGATACAATTAAATGTGCATGGAACATAATTACAAATAATTTTGAGAACTGTAATTGCGCTTTGATGAATTTACAACGCAGATATGGTATTGCACATCATTTCGCGTCTGAGATGACCTTATACGATACAATGGCATTCACATTGTGTTGTCATAAGGGTAAAATTAATTTGTCAACGTAGTGTATCAAAGACTCCCTTTAAATGCTTGAATAATTAAAGAGAAATTAAAGAACTGTTTCATAGACACACGTAGCTACAACGCAGCATTTGCCAGGGATCAGTTCTGCAGCTAAAATTTCACTTTAAGATACATGACACTATCCATCGCATATGAGAATCATTGACGCAATTGGTCGAATTTTGACCACAGGCGATACTAGTTCTATTAATATGCTTAGGTCTGCTGATCAGATAGCATAAAATCCCACACAGCAGGTGAAGAATGACTTTATTGGTTGTTACAAAGTATGATTGGTCGATTTGGGAAGAGAGGACCAAATAGCGAGGTCACCAGATCAAATGCAAAGTATGCATGACACGTTTTGGAGTTACTTCCATCTTTAGAAATCCAAGTGCAAAGGAAGCACAAGGACAAGAGCGTTACTGGTCGTGTACATAACATAAAGTCCAAAGCGGAATCACGTGCTGTACAGAGAGGTCTCGATAACGTGCAGACGTCACAGTACACCTGACAGGTCTTTATGGTGAATTGTCTTCAAAGAAGAACGGATGGAGAATAAAGATGCTTGTGAATCCACCTCACACCATCACATAGGGTCAGTGCAACGGCTCTTCATGCACAACACGCGATTTAACAGTACCCCAAATTCGGCAGGTCTGTCTATTCACTGCACCCTGTAGTGTAAAATCAGCCTCTTCACTGTACAGAATATTACCCAGCTATAAGTCACCAACTTCGATCCGCGCCAGAAACCGAAGAGCGAATTCATAATGTTGCTGCGCATAGTGAGGTTTCACTTGCTGCACTGTGTGGATGTTGTACGGGTATCAGAGTAAAGTAAATCACAGAATATCTGTGGTGTTGACCACGGGATGGATGATTATCGTGTCACTGCACGAGCTCTACACGGGGCACATGCTGCATAGTCAGTGCAGCAATGGCGACCTCGTCACTAACTTCCACTGGGGTAGGACGCCTTCCTCTTCTGGGTGTAGGTCTTGTAGAACCCCAAATGACCCCCGACCGCCGAATCACGAGTACCATGCGAACTAGTTCCTGTGGAGTACAGACCTTGACTTCACCATGGCTGTCTCCCCCTTTACACAAGAGGCCCCCACGAAGGCAATAGCCAGTAACGACCTCGCCATCCGCCAACTGCTTCCGAATCGGTCCCCACCTAGGATCCTCATCCTGTTTGTCAGCTAAGTCGCAGAAGAAATCGGGTGTCTCGGAGAGAAGGAAATTCCCCCCAAGATCCGTCTCCACGTGGCCCTTGCCTTGAGAGCGTCGGCCACTTCATTGTCACTGCCCCTAATATGCCGAACCCGGAGATAAATCTTGTCATCTTAACTTCGGCATGATTTTTAGCGAACTTATTAATCAAAGATTAAGTTCTGGCACTGGCCAAAAAACTCGCGGAGGCTCATTTGTTTCAGTTCAGTTGTACTGCTCACCTGTTCTCCAGATAAAGTTGTGTAGTTTATATCTCAGAATATTGTCTGCCGTTGATGTCTGTTGTGTTAGAGATAATTGGCAGCGGTCGCCGCGTGCATACTGGAAGCAGAGCACCACGGGGGCAGAGAGATATTTAAGGCCATGTCCTCTCCTTTACTTCTTGGGTTATGTTGTAACTTTTGCCTGATTCCATCTTTCTGGTGGAGGATTATAGCATCCGAAATTCAGTTGCATTTCAAAGTTGAGTATATTTCTATGTCATTCCCTGTCTTGTGGATCTCTCATATTGATCTGAATCCTTTGTCTGCTCATGTCTATCGCCAATTCACACGAAATTTTGAAGCAACCTCATTTTAGGGGTATTGTCATATGATCATGTTCTAGTTGTAATCATTCTAAGAATATTGTTGATTAATGAACTAAGTAAGCAAGTTTGAAGATCGGTTTGGTCAAAATTAAAGCACTTCCTTAATTGTTTTAGTCATTTGTATATAGTTTTGTTTAGGAATGTTGGCTAGCCAAACGTTAAAAAATCTGTGTTCTTACGCTTAATCTGTTTCTTAGCTGATTGGAAGTAATGAGAGTTCTGCTGGGAATTCTATGGACATTTGTACTATTTAAGTAAAGCTAACTAAGTATATTTGCCTAGTCATATCCAAATTTCAAGTTTTACGGGTCTTGTTCCGTGTAAAGAAATTTATTTATTATTTTTCCAACTGATCTGGCCTTACAAGGCAGTCTCCTGTATTATTGTGATTGTGATTTTATAATGCTTTCGACTGTAATAAAATATGTAGCAACTACAACAGATTACTATTGTGATTTTGGTGTGTCACTACCATAACTCATTTCATAGAGGATGAAATGTTTCATGAAATATTTAATTATGAAAGCATTTTTAAAGCTAAATATATCGAAACCTGAATTTGGCTTTTCGGTTGAAGTAAAAAAAAAATGTCTCTCTGTTTTTGATACATTCAACCCATTAAAGGGGTGGAATATAGGATGAAATGTTTTATGAAAATAATTCAGTGTGAAAGAATTTTTAAAGCTAAATCTATGAAAATTGTGTTATTGAAAAATACGTGTTTCACTGTTTTTGGAACTACAACCTCCCATGAGGTGCAATAAGGGCACACATATTCACTGACTCATCGCCTTCTAGCCCAACCTGCAAAGTATACGAACTTGAAATTTGATGAAGGTGTAAATCTTACGCTGTATGCATCATTCAAGAAGAGATTGTCCGAAATTCCACTCCTAAGGGGGTGAAATATGGGTTGAAAGGGTTTTTTAAAATATGTCCCTATTGAAGCTAGAACTACAAAACTACGAAAAACGGCATTTGGTTTCTTTGTCAGAAACAAAAAAAAACAGGTTTTAAGCATTTTCCGAAATTCTTCCATTAGGGGAATAAAATAATTACTGAAGGTTTTTTGAAAATAAATCATTATTAAAGAGCTTCTAAAGCATTTTTAAAGCTGCATCTATGAAAATTGGATTTGAATTCTCGGTTGGATGTAAAAAAAAAGTGTTTCGTTGTTTTTGGAAATTTAACTCACCAATAGAGTGAAATAGGGGACGAAAAGTTTTATGAAATATTTCACTATGAAAGCATTTTTAGAACTAAATCGATGAAGATTTGAATTTGGCTCCTCAGTTCTAAATAGAAGAATACATGTTTAATTGTTTTTGAAAATTCAACCCCTAAAAGGTGTGAGATGTTTCTGAAAATGTTTCATTGTGAAAGCATTACTAAATATATCTCAGAATTCGTATTTGGCTCCTCTGTCAGAATTTTTCAATGTTGCACTGGTTTTGGAACTTCAATCCTAAGGGGATGAAAAATTTTAATGAAATATTTATTGCGTTATATTAAAATATTTTAAGTCTGCATCTATGAAAACCGGTATTTCACTTCTCAATTAGATATAAAGAAATATGCGTTAGGGAATGAAAGATTCTACGGAGATATCACCACAAGACTACAAACGGCTTGATTAACAAAAACCTTGGACTGCAGCTATCGGCATTGCTTTTTGGTCATAAGAACATTCAGTAAAAGACCATGCTTCAATGGCGTTAATTAGCGTGAAAGGTTAAGAAAGTGTTGCAATTTACAAAAGACATAAAAAACGATTAAAGAAAAAAAATTCTTTGCAGGCCATACAGTCTACGCAAGTAAAGAAGCGGATGATAAACTAGCTCTTTATGCAAATGAGTTGGTCAGTTTAAGTTCTGAGACATGTCATGCAGCAGGAACCAAATCCTATAGTTTCTACGATTGGCTAAAGGGAAAGTTTTGCAGAATCAAGGGAAACCACTTCTACAAGTGGCTGAGAATCTCGTAATGAATAAAAATTATGTATTGAAGATTCCAAGGTGGGAGACGCAAGATTCCTCCCCCTCCCCTCTCGCCCCCCCTCCTCCCATTGCTATCTTCCCTTTCCTATAGCAAAAAGAAAAAACGAGAGAAATTTCCGCTGTGAAACAATTTGCAAACAAGAGAACGGCCCTTGAAATTTAACGCTTCAAAGTTTTAAGCCCTGCTCTTTCCATATATTGATTAGAAACTGTTAACCCACATGTGAAACCTGAGTACATAATCCCTGTGACATTTGATCAACGGTGTTCCTTACAGACAGGTTCTGATTGAAAACGTTCAAAAATTCAATTTCTTTGTAATTGCATTTCTTTAAGGGTGTACTTGTCTAGACTCTTGGAACGGAAAGGTTTTTTTTAATCCTTGCGTTACAAAAGTTTCTACAGCCCATTGTTTGAAGCAGTGTCACGGCTGCCATGAGCCGCCCGGGGTAGCTGCGCTGTCTCAAACGCCTTGTCACGGTTCACGCAGCTCCCCCCGTTGGAGGTTCGAGTCCTCCTTCGGGCATGGTTGTGTGTGTGTGTGTGTGTGTGTGTGTGTGTGTGTGTGTGTGTTGTCCTTAGCATACGTTACTGTAAGTAGTGTGTAAGCATAGGGACTTGTAAGGTGTCAGGCAAATCCAACACCTTCCATGAAAACCCTGACATGATAAGCAAATCCAGTAGTATGTCACATAGCTCCGAATAAATCGTGACATTAAATTAACCAATGTAATACGAGTAACGAGTGAGCAAATGGAATATCACAGACTAACACAAGAATGCCTAAATGCATGTCATACCTTCCCACCATGAGACAGACGCAGTTCCGAGGGGAGAAACGAGAACAGAAGCCGAGAGCAGAACCGTATTAAGCTGGAAGGCCCTACGATAAGGGACGTACGGACACCCACGTCGCCAGCTAACTGCTACGATCACACCACCCACAAGTTTTAGTGTGAGACTTTTTCGCGTCTCTGTTACATTAGGACCAACCCCCAGCCCATGTTAAAAGATAGAGCCCTCCAGAAAAACAGTATAGATCTTACGATAACGCTAAAAGGACCACACCAGCTGCAAGTTTTAGTGTGAGACTTTTTCGCGTCTGTTACGTTGCAAACTTTAAAAACATTGCTCCACCACGAAAAGTATAATGTTTCTCATTGGATAGACAGAATTTTTGTAGGCGGAGCTTAAGGTTAACATTGAGACCCTGATTGGTAAGATGAAAACACAGCCAGATAGTTTTTTTTTAAACCAACTTCGGTAAATTGCAGTAAGGAGAAGTTAGGGGAGAGTTGCTTCCGAGACAGCGAGGTGAGCAGAGCTGTGCTGCCCGCCACCCCCTGACGAACACCGACAATATAATGAACGCACGCGATGCCGCATAACAGCGCATAAAGCTTCTCTCAGAACTGCAGAAGTCTCATCTGTTACATCCCTTTTATGCGTAATACTAGTGTCGATCGTCAATTAAAGCTCATGGTGTTCACATTTGCCACTTGAAGTAAAAATCTGAAACGTGATGTATTTCTGTTATATAGTTATTGAGAAGCCACTTCAGCCACTGTAATTTACGACAAGTTAGATAAGTAATTAAAGATAATTGAGGGTCACTGTAGACCATTTTGATAGTTTTCTCTCTTGTGAAACTTAATTTAAACCTACATTATAGATGTGATATGGCATAGGTCATCCTTCGATCCATTGTAGAACTTGGAAACCCATTCAGGGAATATTCGTTCACATTTTTGTTGGTTTTTACCATCCTGTATTAAAACATCTCCTTTTATCAATAGTGCAATTTATAAACAATGTTTTGTGATTAGAATAAAATTTCCAATGGTAAACGTAACTGCTTTTTCGACGTTATTTTACCAGCTAACTAAAAATAGGAAAGCCTTGAACCCCTTCCACTAAATTTAGTTAGTATTAAGATTCTTTTACAGGGAGTGCAGTGGAGCTCACGCTGAAATCATTAAGTATTTGGTTATATCATCGCTAGTCTCACTGAACTCTTCTGCATTCTACATGTCATGTGTGGTCTGGCGTCTCCTTACCAGCAACAGGTCCCAGGTTCAAACTAGTCAATTCCCTAAAAAACACGCTCAGAGCGTCGTTGCGCGAAAGTGGTAGGGAGACACGATATAGAATAAGCAGACACCACGCAGAATGTTTAGAGACTGATGGTTCAAATGGCTCTGAGCACTATGGGACTTAACTTCTGAGGTCATCAGTCCCCTAGAACTTAGAATTGCTTAAACCTAACTAACCTAAGGACACCACACACATCCATACCTGAGGCAACATTCGAACCTGCGACCGTAGCGGTCACACGGTTCCAGACTGAAGCGCCTAGAACTGCACGGTCACACCGGCCGGCTAGGGACTGATGACCTCAGCAGTTTGGTCCCACAGGAGCTTACCACAGACGGACGGTTGACATGGGACACTCTTGAGTCGGAAACGCTTGCTCAGGAAGAAGGCCTACACTACGCTTGTCCGTCCGCTTTTAGAATATTGTTGCGCGGTGTGGGATCCTTACCAGATAGGACTGTCGGAGTTCAAAGAAGGGCAGAACGTTATATCGCCAAATATGGGAGAGAGTGTCACTGAAATGATAGAGGATTTGGGATGGGTATCATTAAAACAAAGGCGTTTTTCTTTGCGATGAAATTCCAATCACCAACTTTCTCCTCCGAATACGAAAATATTTTGTTGACACCGACCTACATGGGAAGAAACGATCACCTCGATAAAATAATGGAAGTCAGAGCTCGTACGGAAAGATATAGGTGTTCGCTCTTTCCGCGCGCTATACGAGATTGGAATAATAGAGAATTGTGAAGGTATATGAAGATAGTAACTGTTCTCGAAAGAACAGGTACCACTGATGACCGTGCAGCTTCTCTAGAATAAATGATAATTAATTGAAACGCTCAGCTGCCGACAGGTGTTGATGTACCTCGGGGAACACATTTTCAGCTGTCCCCATAGAGGTATATCAACACCTGTCGGCAGCTGAGGGTTTCAATTAATTATCATTCATTCTAGAGAAGCTGCACGGTAATCTGTGGTATCTGTTCCTTCGAGAACAGTTACTATCTTCATATATGTAGTTAAAGGCCACCCAGCCATTGACCTTCGTCTGTGCGAATGCGCAAAGATTGCCCGAACTCTTACGGGAATCGTCACCTTAGTGTGCCCGAGTAATGAGTGGATGGGCAAATACCTATTACGTACATTACGTATGTAGATTGTGGACAGTTGGGAATGTGGGTCTCACGGGAAGCGTGCAAGGGTTAAGTCCCTGCAGTCGCGCTGTTTATCTGTGTCCTCGGTGGCTCAGATGGATAGAGCGTCTGCCATGTAAGCAGGAGATCCCGGGTTCGAGTCCCGGTCGGGGCACACATTTTCAGCTGTCCCCATCGAGGTTGTATCAACAAAACCTGTCGGCATCTGAGGTTTTCAATTAATTATCAATTCAGAAGGTAATTCGATGAACCTTCTGCCAGGCACTTAAATGTGATTTGCAGAGTATCCATGTAGATGTAGATGAAAGCTCGTCCCGTGTCGCACGTGCTCAAAACGATTCATACTACAGAATGCATGCAAACATACTCGTCGAAAATACTGACGAATAACGAGTGCTGCATATCCAAGTTACACAGATCGGCCTTTCCTGCCAAGAAGAACAGGGAATTGCTATGTAGGAACAATTCGAGCTAGAGGTAGGGCTCATAAGCACTCCTTGAATTGCAGACTAAACGTAAATAACGAAAACGCATTTTTGGTAAAAATTGGTCAAAACATAATCCTGTTCAGCGACATTAAAAATATATATGTAACACTCAGTTCATGCAAATCGAAGTAATAATATAACTAAAAGTTTTCCCTAAACTTTGAACACTTTTTTTTTCGAGAAACGTTTTCTTCTCAGAACGGCATGCAGCATAAACTAAAAGTGATTCAACCTCTTAACTTCTACCTCGGACCCCGAAAAGTAAACATTTTTCTTAGGAGCTTATAGCTATAATATGACATTTGTTAATATTAACTAATTTTTGTGTGGGCATAAGGAGTGAAAAAAACCCCAAAAATCGAACTCAAAGTTCGAATTAGCACCGTATCGTTAAATTTAAGGTTGTTTAATTGCGGTTCGGTATGCGCTCCCATAAATTTTATGTAATATCGACTGATGTTATCCATTTTTAATTTCAGAGAAATAATGTAGTATCAACTGATGTTATCCATTTTTGATTTCAGGTAACATCTGAGGGGCCACACTGCACGCACTCTGCCTACTTCAGACTCGCAGGCCCTTGATCAAATCATAATTACGGGCGCCATTTTTTTTTTACTGAAAATCTAAAATAGAGCTCATAGTATGATCACTCGCAATTCCCAAACAGATCCTTCGAATGTATTTTCATTGTCTCAAAAAAATTTCCAAATGTACCATTTTTTGCTCATTTGAATGAGAACCTGGCCGTAATGCCGGAATATAGTCACGAGATTTTTTTCGGAGACGCTGTACGTTCGCGAGAAGAATTTCGTTCCACGCGTGTCGATGGACATTCCACAGATATTACTGTGTGTGTGTGCTACTCAGTCGTGCCATTTGAGTGTACATCTTTGCATAGTTTTCCTTCCACGATGTAAACAGTGCTCGGCTCAGTTGCTAACTGGCCATTGAGTGGTTCCGAAGGTGTCGGATGTGCGGTGCGTTCGGTCTGCTAAGACAACAACAGACTGGCGTGGTGCGATGGCAGAAGCAGACACTGAGGGAGCTAGCTGTAGGGACGCCAGCGAACAATTTATGCCAAGTAAGACGAAGAGAACTATTCTAAAATTATGAGCCGTCTCGAAAGTGTTTATCATTAGTAAATCTTATAGTTGAGACTGACAATCAATCTACAATAACTGACAGTTTTGCCTAGAGAGAGATACAGGAAATCCCCCCTCCTGAATGAAATTTTGGTTGTGATGACAGGCCGATGGGTAGTGTAGCCCGAGATCTAAGTTAGGTTGTAAGGAGGTAATTTGATTGAGAGTTGTTTATGCCAACGATTATGAATGCCGAGTAAACGTTGTGCGAGCAGATTGCCCTGTAGCGTAGCCTAGTGTTTCCGTCTGCGCCATATTTAACACATTTTCTCTAGCTGTGTACAAAAGTCGCACAACAGCCACGAAAACTACGTTTCTGGTGGGGGGAGGGGAGAGTCCACTATGTAACTTTCAGTACAATTTTTAGTAAGCGCCGAAATTAGCCGAAATAGAAGCGTAATTTTAACTATATTTCCGTTTGTGGGAAAATAGTGGTTCTCCTCTTTCGGCAGCAACTGTAATATGTAGGCGACTTATTAGAGTTTTTTTTAACTCTGAATCATGATCTCAATAGACGCAGAGCATTTTTTTACGTTACTTGATTCGTGGTCTATAGTAAACAATGCAACGGTCAATTCTTTGAAGTGCGACGTGTGTCTGCAATGTTCGTAAGGCCAAGTTTGTATATATTCGGTGTCTGTTTTTTTTTTTTTTTTTTTTTTTGTCATATCCTGTATAATTAAGGCGAGGAGGATAATGTTCAAGGAGCACTGCATTAGCAGTCTATGGAGAAGTTGGGAATTTGGATCTGATGAACGGCATGCTCGGGCAGTTGGTGCAATTAGGTTGCCCACTGCGTAATTCGGACACAGTGATCATTGCCTCTCCCTAGTAACCAGGGGACTCGGGTGCTAATCCTAGTCTGGCACAAATTTTCAACAGTGCCCATTGACTAAAATCAGTGCCCATTGTCAGCTAATTTCATTGTTTCGGTGTTCAATTGTATTTTGTTCACGATACGCCGTTTAGCTTTTTTATGGATAACAGCTTTGGAAAGCGTACAGGCTGTACAGGTTATATTGATATTCGCTCGTCGTTAGTCCAAAGCTAGTATAGCGATTTTTAAACACAGTTGTAGTGCATATTAAGCCTACACACGTATTTGTGTCCTGTGTTTCTTTACCAAGAACTTCTTCGTAGGTAATTTCCCTGTAGTGGTATTTTGTTTAAGTATTTATAGCCCACAGGCTTGGATGAAATATGAAACACATGTCCGAAGTTTCTGTTGATGCTGCAGATACTGTTTTATCCGTACTACGGGCACAAACTCTTCATCTAATACAGGACACAATTTGTCTCGAGATTTAGCAATTTTTCGTAATATAGGCCTAGCTTCGATATATTTTTATCTAATTCTTGTTTGGATTTAATCTTAAAACACACTAACTCTTCCACCAATTACTCGACAAATGATTTCATCCTTTTCGTAGCCTACAGTTCCTAAACGGTCGATAATATTAATAATTTTCTTTCTCACTTTTATTTCCTGTAGAATCTCCTGTTTATGGTTATTGCTAACCTGTTTCACGTTCTCACTTTTATTATTTTTATTTTTCTAGTTTTGTGATTGTTAGCCAAGTTTTCTTTGAATTCGGTTTTTAATTCTGAAATAGTAACAGTTAAGGGTCAAGTGAAGATTGCGATCTATTTGAGGAGAGTGGTTCGGAGATCTTTTATATTAGACGTACACAGGTCATGGAGATCCTTATCTATATAAAATTACTTCAAGTGTAATGTAGCCCATTCTCTCGTCATGATCTCGGCTGTATCGTAGCGCATTGTCTCGGTTAGGTTGGAGATTTTGGTTGAGAGTTGCCAAAGTCAAAGAAAGTGATTATGAAGTCAAGACTGTGCTAACAGAACGATCTGTAGCGTAGTCCAAATTGTTCTTTCGGTCCTTTTAAAATCTCTTTTAATTAAAAATAACTAAAGCTGCAAGATACAAAGACAAAAACTATTACGTAATAGAGAAATCTCAGACTACTGTGGTGTACGTTGTGCACGTATACTAATTGATTGTCAGTGAATATATATTTTTTACTCATTTGATGGATTCCAGTTTTCCGCTTTTTGCGGCGAAAAACCTTTTCCTGCGAAGGGCCCATTAGCTTGTCGGTTATATTCGTGACTTTCTCGACGGTCAGTTATTTCATGGTAGTCTATCCACCGGCGTCATTGTTAGCATCGAATATAGATATAAGTATTAGGAAGTCTAATATGAAGCTAACGCATGAGTATGTCTAATGATGAATAAGAAAAATAGGATTGCGGGTTAGCTACTACAAGCAGCATATTGAACGCGTTATTGTCGCCAAGATAGACACGAAGCCCAAGTCCACCACAGTAGTACAAGTAGTCCGCAGATGACGAAGAAATTGATGAAATGTGTGATAAGATAAAAGAAATTATTCAGATATTGAAGGGAGATGAAAATTTACTAGTAATGGGTGACTGGAATTCGATAGTAGAAAAAGGAAGAGAAGGAAGCGTAGTAGGTGCATATGGAATGCGGGTAAGAAATGAGAGGAAGCCGCCTGCTAGGTTTTTGTCCAGAGCATAACTTAATCATAGCTAACACTTGGTCCAAGAATCATGAAAGAAGGTTGTAAACGTGGAAGAGACCTGGAGATATTGCAAGATTTTAGATAGATTATATAATGGTAAGACAGAGATTTAGGAACCAGGTATTAAATTGTAAGACATTTCCAGGGGAAAATGTGGACTCTGACCACAATCTATTGGTTATGAACTGTAGATTAAAACTGAAGAAACTGGAAAAAGGTGGGAATTTAAGAAGATGGGACCTGGTTGAACTGACAGAATCAGAAGTTCTAGAGTGTTTCAGGAAGAGCATTAGGGAACGATTGACAGGAATGGGGGAAAGTAATACAGTAGAAGAAGAATGGGTAACTTTGAGGCATGAAATAGTGAAGGCAGCAGAGGATCAAGTAGGTAAAAAGACGAGCGCTAGTAGAAATCCTTGGGTAACAGAAGATATATTGAATTTAATTGATGAAAGGAGAAATTACAAAAATGCAGTAAATGAAGCAGGCAAAAAGAAATACAAACGTCTCAAAAATGAGATCGACAGGAAGCGCAAATGGCTAAGCATGGATGGCTAGAGGACAAATGTAAGGATGTAGAGGCGCATATCACTAGGGATAAGATAGATACTGCCTACAGGAAAATTAAAGTGACAGCATAGGTGGGGGTGGTGGGAGCACTCACGGGAAAATTCTTGCAATAGTGGGTGTTAGAGCTGCACCTTTTTTAGATTGAAGTCAGCTGATAGGTATTCCTGGTTAAGGGAATTCTCTCTGACAAAAGAACCACTTTTGACAAAACTTAGGCATCCGAGTAATGACGGAATTAGTATATTTCATCAAAATGTACAAGGATTAGAGATAAAGTTAGTGAACTGCTTATAGATGTTGACTCAGAAATTATTGGTATATCTGAACCCTTCTTAAATAAGGACGTAATTCAGAGGCTTCCTTTACCAGGATACAGGTTGGCTGGCAGCTTTTCTAGGAGCTGTTTACGGTGTGGGGGAGTAGCCATGTATGTGGAAAACGGCATCCCATTAGAGTCAATTGATGTTTCAAAGTACTTCACTGAAAAGGTGTTTGAATGTTGTGTAGGTGTGGTTAAATTTAATGGAGCCAAACTTCTGATTGTTGTTGTTTATAGATCTCCAGACGCCGATTTCACAACATTTTGCTAAAGTCAGAGGCGGTTCACTTTATAGGAAATACAAAAAGTTAGTTATATGTGGTGACTTCAATATTAATTGTATAAATGATTCTGCAAGGAAACGGATGCCGGTAGACCTCCTTAATTCATATAATCTTATGCAAACCTTGTTCTTTCCAACGAGAGTGCAAGGGAACAGTAGAACAACCATAGACAACATTTTTGTTCATTCCTCATTACTAGAAGGGCATTCTGTTAGCAAAAAGGTGAATGGCCTTTCAGGTCATGATGCACAAATTATAACTCTAAAAGATTTTTGTGCTGCAACACATGTTAAATATAGTTATCAACTGTGTAGGAAAGCTGATCCAGTTGCTGCAGAGACCTTTGTAAACCTTATCAAGGAACAAGAGTGGCAAGATGTTTATAGCGCTGATACAGTAGACGGTAAATGTAGTGCTTTTCTAAAGACTTTTCTCGTTCTCTTTGAAAGTTGCTTTCCGATGGAACGTTCAAAACAGGGTACTAGCACAAACAGGCAGCCTGGGTGGCTGTCTATAGGGATAAGAATATCTTATAGAACAAAGTGGCAATTATATCAAAACGTTAGAAACAGTCAAAATCTAAATGCAGCAGCCCATTACAAACAGTAATGTAAGGTGCTTAAAAATGTTATTAGGAAGGCAAAAAGTAAGTGGTATGCAGATAGAATAGCTAAGTCTCAGGATAAAATTAAAACCATATGGTCAGTCGTAAAGGAAGTGGCTGGTCTGCAGAGACAGGTCGAGGATATAGAATCAGTGCGTAGTGTGAATGTTCGTGTTACTGATAAGTCGCATATATATAGCAGGTGAAATAAACAGAAACCTAGCCCCAACAGGGAATCATATAGCGGTCTTAGAAAAAAGTGTTCCGAGACTGTTACCTGAAATGTTCCTCCATGATACTGACAAGAGGGAGATTGACTTAATAAGTAAATCACTAAAGACCATATCTGTAACTTTTCCTTTAGTAGTGGTCGGTTTCCTGACCGATTAAAGTACTCTCTAGTGAAGCCACTTTATAAAAAGGGAGACAGGGATAATGTTGACAACTTTAGAGCTATTTCCATGCCATCGGTGTTTGCTAAAGTTATCGAGAAGGTTGTATATACAAGGTTACTGGAGCATTTAAATTCACATAATTTGCTGTCAAATGTACAGTTTGGTTTAAGAAATGATTTAACAACTGAAAATGCTATATTCTCTTTTCTCTGTGAGGTTTTGGACGGATTAAATAAAAGGTTGCGAACGCTGGGTGTTTTCTTTGGTTTAACGAAAGCTTTTGAGTGTGTTGACCACAAAATATTACTGCAGAAGTTGGACCGTTATGGAGTAAGGGGAGTAGCATAGAATTGGTTTTCCTCTTACTTTAAGAACAGAAAGCAGAAGGTAATTCTCCGCAATATTGAGAGTGGTAGTGATGTTCAGTCGCAGTGGGGCTCTGTTAAGTGGGGCATTCCCCAAGGGTCGGTGCTGGGGCCACTGCTGTTTCTTATTTATATAAATGATATGCCTTCTGTATTACAGGTGATTCAAAAATATTTCTGTTTGCTGATGACACCAGTCTGGCAGTGAAGGATCTTGTGTGTAATATTGAAACAGTATCAAATAATGTAGTTCATGAAATAAGTTCGTGGCTTGTGGAAAACAATTTGATGCTAAATCACAGTAAGACTCAGTTTTTACAGTTTCTAACTCACAATTCAACAAGGACCGATATTTTGATCAGACAGAATGGGCATAATATAAGCGAGACGGAACAGTCCAAGTTCTTAGGCGTTCGGATAGATAGTAATCTGTTGTGGAAAGCCCATGTCCAGGATCTCGTTCAGAAACTAAATGCTGCTTTATTTAGCATTAGAACAGTATCTGAAATAAGTGACAGTTCAACACGAAAAATAGTCTACTTTGTATATTTTCATACGCGTATGTCATATGGTATTATTTTTTGGGGTAATTCTTCTGATTCAAAAAGGGTATTTTTGGCTCAAAAACGGGCTGTTCGAACTCTATGTAGTTTAAGTTCGAGAAACTCTTGTAAGCCCCTATTCAATAGTCTGGGATTTCTGACATTGCCCTCACAGCATATATTTTCTTTAATGTCGTATGTTGTTAGCAATATTAGGCGATTCCCAACAGGTAGCAGCTTTCACTCAGTTAATACTAGGCAGAAATCAAATCTGTATGTGGAACGCACTTCCTTGACTCTTGTGCAGAAAGGAGTGCAGTATTCTGCTGCATCTATTTTCAATAAGCTACCACAAGAATTCAAAAATCTTAGCAGGAGCCCAAAATCTTTTAAGTCTAAACTGAAGAGTTTCCTCATGGCTCACTCTTTCTATTCTGTCGAGGAGCTCCTGGAAGAGCTAAAAAATTAAGCTAATTCCAGTGTTACATTGTTGATTTTCTTTATTTATACTTATGACTTGTCGCCTGATTATGTTTTTATATTTCATTTTATCTGTTTCTATTATCGTGTTATAATTTCATATATTGACTCGTTCCATTACCATGGAGATTTCTCCTTAATTTGGTCCCACGGAACAGTAAATAAATAAAAAACCTTTGGAGAAAAGAGATCCACTTGTATGCATATCAAGAGCTCAGATGGAAACCCTGCTATAAGCAAAGAAGGTAAAGCAGAAAGGTGGAAGGAGTATATAGAGGATCTATACAAGGGCAGTGTACTTGAGGACAGTATAATGGAAATGGAAGAGGATGTAGATGAAGATGAAATGAGAGATGATATACTGCTTGAAGAGTTTGACAGAGCACTGAAAGACCTAAGCCGAAACAAGTCCCCGGGAGTAGACAACATTCCATTATAACTACTGACACCTGTGGGAGAGCCAGCCCTGACAAAACTCTACCATCTGATGAGCAAGATGTATGAGACAGGCGAAATACCGTCAGACTTCAAGAAGGATATAATAATTCCAATCTCAAAGAAAGCAGGTGTTGACAGATGTGAAAATTACCGAACTATTTGTTTAGTAAGTCACAGGTGCAAAATACTAACGCCAATTCTTTACAGACGAATGGAGAAACTGGTAGAAGCCGACCTTGGGGAACACCAGTTTGGATACCGTAGGAATACTGGAACACATGAGGCAATACTGACTCTGCGACGTCTCTTAAAAGCTAGATTAAGGAAACGCACACCTACGTTTCTAGCATTTGTAGACTTAGAGAAATCTTTTGACAATGTTGACTGGAATACTCTTTCAAATTCTGAAGGTGGCAGGGGTAAAATACAGGGAGCGAAAGGCTATTTACAATTTGTACAGAAATTATACAAGTCTAGGGGCATGAAAGGGAAGCAGTGGTTGGGAAGGTAGTGAGACAGGGTTGTAGTCTATCCCCGATGCTATTCAATCTGTTTATTGAGCAGGCAGTAAAGGAAACAAAAGAAAAATTCGGAGTAGGGATTTAAATCAATGAAGAAGAAATTAAAACCTTGAGGTTCGCCGATGACATTATAATTCTGTCAGAGACAGCAAAGGACCTGGAAGAGCAGCTGAACGCAATGGAGTGTCCTGAAAGGATGATATGAGCATCAATAAAAGCAAAACGAGGATAATGGAATGTAGTCGAATTAAGTCAGGTGGTGCTGTGGGAATTAGATTAGGAAATGAGACACTTGAAGTAGTAAATGAGTTTTGCTATTTGGGGAGCAAAATAACTGATGATGGTCGGAGTAGAGAGGATATAAATTGTAGGCTGGCAATGGCAAGGAAAGTGTTTCTGAAGAAGAAAAATTTGTTAACATCAAGTATAGCTTTAGGTATCAGGAAGTCTTTTATCCGAGTATTTGTATGGACTGTAGCCATGTATGGAAGTGAATCATGGACGATAAAGAAGAGAACAGAGGCTTTAGAAATATGGTGCTACAGAAGAATGCTGAAGATCAGATGGATAGATCACATAACTAATGACGAGGTATTGAATAGTATTGGGGAGGAGTTTGTGGCATAACTTGACTAGAAGAAGGGGTCGGTTGGTAGGACACGTTATGAGGCATCAATTTAATATTGGAGGGCAACGTGGAGGGTAAAAATCGAGGAAGGAGACCAGGAGATGAATACACTAAGCAGATTCATAAGGATGTAGGTTGCAGTGGGCATTGGGAGATGAAGCTTGCGCATGATACAGTAGCATGGAAAGCTGCATCAAATCAGTCTCTGGACTGAAGACTACAACAACAAAAATATGAAGGCATCTGTCTGATGTGTAACCTTCAACAGAAATGGGACAGACAAGAGGGTCAGATTAGATTATATGTACTTTCCGTTGCAATTGATCCATAATGAGGAGATACTCAGTGGCAAACTAATATGCTAATTTACCCTCCACAGATCGCAAGTAGACTGATCATGGACATGGAATGAGGAATGAAAATTTAGACATACTTGTCATTGTACTCGCATTACTTGACACCCCCCCCCCCCCGCCTCTCTCTCTCTCTCTCTCTCTCTCTCTCTCTCTCTCTCTCTCTCTCTCTCTCTCACTCACTCACTCACTCACTCACTCACAATCGCGTGCGCCCTAGTTCTACTAAAAAAATTCAATTCATCAATAGTGTCGGAGGAGATGGTTTAATAAATCCTTTAGGCTCCTCTTAAACTGAAATTTGTCAGTAGTAAAGCTTTTTATGGCTCCTTCCAAGTTATTGAAAATTCGTTTTCCTGAATGGTGGAGACTTTCTTGCACCAAAGTAATTAACTTCCAAAATTTTGTGGAGATTATACATGTTTCTAGTAATGACTGCTTGAAATGAGCTGTTGATTTGAAAATATTCATTTGTTTTTAAAGACAAATTTCAGGGGGAGAAGGTATCTTCTATCTGTACCATGTTAAATTGATCTATTTCCACGTCCCTTATCTCAAGCTGTGTTATATTAACGGTAAAACATAAAACATTTCTTACATGCGTTTCCACTATTTTCCTACAAGCTGACTATTTTTCATGAATAATATATTAATGGTGAAATTTTTGGAAAAATTTAGAAAGACAGGTTTTATGGGCAAATTTCAAAAATAAAAAGGCAACAGTGTTCTTTATAATAAAGCTTCTCCATGGATTTTAATTCCTACTCCGAATTTTTCTTTTGTTTCCTTTACTGCTTGCTCAATAAACAGATTGAATAACATCGGGGATAGACTACAACCCTGTCTCACTCCCTTCCCAACCACTGCTTCCCTTTCATGCCCGTCGACTCTTCATGCCCTCCAGTAAGACAACTGACCGTTAGAATTCCATGGTTCTAGGATAAATGGTTTGAGAGGAAAGGTACATTTAGTTAGAAAAGTCACGGAAAATATAAAGTTGTATTGCACTTAGCGACGTACATGCACTCATTTAAATTCATAGTTTCTTTCACTGCATGTGTCATAGATTTCTCTCCTGTTTATTGCAAGCAGCGCACTGTAAAGTTTTTTTTAAATTTTTTACATCTCTCGTAAAGCTTTTCGTTCCTTTCCAATAGTACACATGCCGTACAAGAACAAAACATTTGTTTCATGATACTCGCTATTTTATTTCTTGCAAGTCGTCTAGAACTTCTCTCGAAAACTTTGTGGGTAGATCTTGGCATTTGTTTTGTTCAGAAACGAAAAACACCCATGATACGTTATTACTGTAGCAAACAACTGACTACGAGACAAGAAAAAATGTATTCAATAGGTGAAAGCTCAAAGCAACGGGAAAAAATGTCCCTAGGCTTATCATCTCAAAGAAGAGCTGTCACAAAAAAAAAGTGGGCATGTCTTACATATCAAGCTGCCATTTAAACCGACATTTAGGACCTTCATACAAGGATTTGGACTAAAATGCTTTTATATTCGCACTAAGTGTAAATCAAACTGGTACAATCACCAATAAAAAAAATATTTTCATTGTTTTCGAGGTACCTTCTGCCCTTCGGAATAAATATATTGCGAATCAGTAGTTAATATACCTAGTTCTCCAAACAGGAGATGGCTAGAAACTTTCGAAATGTGGTGGTGTAGAAGAATGCTAAAAATGTTTATATCTGTTTTGAATCACGTTCACACTTTTACTTATAAAATACTTTATTAAAATATACATATAGCTGTCACCACAATCGATACTTCTCGAACATACTCGATATAACTTATTCTAGAACGATGTTCTGGAACTTTCTCATATCCGATATAAATGTATTACATAATTCCAACATATCTCCTTACATTTGTATCGCGATGTTTAACATATTCCTAATTTTAATGAATCTGCAACATTTTCATTTGAATCTACTTTAACAATATCAATGAGTCCCTGTAAATAATACTCATTCACAAAATGGTAATGCACTTCTATGTATTTTGAATTCTTTGTAAAATTACCAAACTTCGCTATATTTAATGCTCCTGAATTATCTTCATATATGACAATAGGTTTTTCAAATTTAACATTAAAAATGTCTAAAATATCATGTACAAGTTTCACCTCGCTTACAGCTTCAGACAACGCTACATATTCTGCCAAAGTTGAAGCCTTTGTAACACTCGCTTGTTTTCTTAACTTCCAAAATACAACATTACCAAATAATCTAATTACATAACCAGAAGTTGACTTTCTATCCACACTATCACCTGCCCAATCTGAATCCACAAAACAATCTAATATCTCAGCACTTTCATTCCTACAATAGTTTAATTTCAAATCTTTAGTTAAATATAAATATTTCAAAATTCTCAAAGCATATTTAAAATGAGTACTACTGTAACAACTTTGTAATCTGCTCAAGTAATTCACACTATAGCTAATATCTGGTCTAGTACCCAAACTTACGTACAAGAGTGCACCTATCAAGTTTCTATATCTAACGTCATTACAATCTTCATACACTGGTTCTAACCTTAAATTTACTTCCATTGTACAAGATCGAATCTTCAATTTTATATTTCGCAGCTAACGAATCAATATATTTTTCTTGACTCAAACTCATAACTCTTGTTTCACAATCATAATTAATATTGATGCCAAGATATCTTTTTACCTCACCTAAATCTTTCATATTAAATCGTTTTGACAATAAGTTCTTAATCTTAACAATTTTTTCTTTTCTCACACAGCAAATGAGCAAATCGTCGACAAAAATAATCAAATAAATCAAGACATCTCCATCTCGCAATACATAAAGACAATAATCATATTTACTCCTTTTAAAACCTAAACTTCTTAAAAACTCGTCAAGACAATTGTACCAAGCTCGTGAGCTTTCTCGCAAACCATACAATGCTTTATACAATTTACAGACTCTATCCGTACCATCATCATATCCTCTTGGCTGCTTTACATAAACTTCAGATAAAACTTTACAATTTAGAAACGCAGTCTCTACGTCCATTTGTTCTATAACCAAACCTTCTTGACAACAGTATGACAACAAAATCTTTAATGTTTGCATATTGGTTACTGGAGAATTAATATCCTCAACGACTTCTTTTTGTTGAAACCCCCTGACAACTAATCTTGCTTTGTAAACACTTTCTGATTTCTTTGTGAAAACCCACTTTACATCAATGGCTTCTTTATCAACTGGTTTATCTACTAATTCCCATGTTTTGTTTTTGTTCAAACAATCAATTTCCTTATTCATCGCTTTTTCCTAATAATTTGATTCAGCGCTGTTAATCGCCTCCTCAAAGCTTTCCGGACTATTTCCACTGCAAAAGTTTACCTAAATAAAATTGCAGTAAACATAATCATTTAATATTTTTGGTTTTCTTTCTCTAGATGATCTCCTCAACTCAAGTACTTTCTCTGGTTCATGATTATCAGAAAGCTTTTCATTTTTCTCAATTTCCTTCTGTTTTTCTATTAGTTCAGTTTCATTTTCTATACTTTCGTGTTCAGAATCACTAGAATATTCACTTACTGAATCATAATCTTTAAACCCAATACATTTAACACCACTATCAACAATGTCCACATGTCGAGCAACAACTATCTTATTATTTATTAGCACTCTGTAGCCTACTTCACAATAACCCATTAAAACCCCCAAATCTGCTTTCCTATCCCATTTCGACTTCCTCAGTTGCTCAGGTACTCTTACAAAAACTCTACTCCCATACAACTTCAAATGATTAACATTAGGTCTTTTCCCCAGTAATATCTCATAAGGAGTTTTCTTTTCAATGGTGTTAGCTAAAGTTCTGTTTTTGAGGTACGCTGCTGCACAAACCACTTCAGGCCAAAATCTCGTGTCTACTCGCGCTTCGGCTAGCAGACACCGAGACATGTCCATGATGGATCTGTTATACCTTTCAGCAGTACCATTAAGCTCATTCACATAAGGTGGACAAGCATTCAATACAATTCCTTTTTGTCTCACAAATTCATAGACATTTTCATTTAAATATTCCTTCTCATTGTCACATCTTATCTTTTTAACAGTTTTCCCAGTGAGATACTCAACTTCATTAATATACTCTACAAAACAATTGTATACTTGATCTTTAGATTTTATGGTGTAAACACGAGCTGCCTTACTGTAATCATCAATGAAAGAAAGAAAATATCTTTCCCCTGCATTCCAGTAGTTGAGTGAGGCCCATTTAGATCTGTGTGAATAATTTCTAAGATTTCTTTTGCTTTGGTTCTATTATTTTTAAAAGGAACATTATGCATTTTGTTTTCGATACAGATTTTACATTTCATAAATTCTGATTCTAGTTCTGAAGGAACCCCATCTAACAATTGATGTTTACATAAAGTATTTAGATAATTGAAATTAACATGTCCCAAAATGCGGTGCCATTTTTCCTTTGTTGTCATATTATTGTCTTTACTGATAACATTAACATTAACTTCTCCTTTATTAATAGTACTACTCATTTTATACAACCGACTCTCTTTCCATGCAATCGCAATCAATCCATTAGCTTTATCAAAAATTTTAGCATTATTCCCTACCAATACAATTTTGTGATTATCTGTAATTTTGGCATAACTGATCAAGTTTTTGTCTATGTCTTTTACAAAGAAAACATCTCGCATATTAATTGGAACCATTTGATCATAGACAGGAAAATTACTAATTACATTACCAACTTTAGTAGCTTGCAAAATTTTTCCATCAGCAATTTTTACATTTATAGGTTGTTTTAAAGTTATACTCTTAGAAAAATATTCCTCTTTATTAATAACATGATCAGTACAGCCACTGTCTAATAACCAATTGATTTGAATTTGATTGTTGTTACTTGACTCTGCTGTCCTATTTTGACCTATCATAGAATTAACCTCTGTTATAAAACTACTCATACCATGATCACTCTGATGGTAACCTTGCTTGCTGTGATGCCGACCGCTGCTAAAACCATGCTGCTCTCCTTGACCACGTTGCCTGCTGCCATAACCTCCACGCTTCATGTTGCCGTAATTTCCACGCTGTACATTGCTATAGCCTCCACGCTGCATATTTCCATTACCTCTGTCGCTACTTTGAAAATGTACTCCACGATGCCATGTGCCTCTGTTACTTGTTCTTCCCTGGCTACAATCACGTTTGAAGTGACCTGCTTTGCCACATCGATAACATACTTGCTCCTGATTCCTTGAATTCAATTCTCTTTCTGTGTGAAATGCATTTGATTTTACCTCTTCATTTGCAGTTTTTGCATTCAATAATTGAATCTTACTTTTAACGTATTCAACTGTCTGGTCCTCTTCCTTCAAGACGTCCACTAAGTCCCCAATATAGCTCATTGACTCTGGTAACGTTCGCAGCATATAATTTAACTTCTCCTTTTCCATTACTTTAGCGTCTGCAGATTTCAGCTCATTTACAGTTTTTTCAAATGCACTGAAAAATGTCCCCGTATCACTGTAATCACTTAACCTCAATTTATCCAACTTGTTTCTGCATAATATTTGAAGGGCTGTAGACTCTTTCGAATATAATTCATCAAATTTCTTCATGATCTCGAAAGCACTTTCTCTGTCACTCACGAATTCTAGTTGCTTATTTGTGATTGCACCATAAATATAGTTGATAGCCTTCAAGTCCTCTTCATCCCATGTTTCGTTGTCTGAGCTCACTTTTGCCCTCGTTGTCACTGTATGGCATTTCTTCATTTTTAGGTACATGATTATCCGCTGCTTCCAGTTCCCATAGTCCTCGCCATCAAATACAGGAATAGTTATATCAGCCATGTCGAACTTTCTGAATAACATGCGACGGCCACAATATAATATTTAACTTCTATTTTTCTTTTCAGTAACCACACTCTGCTACCATGTTTTGAATCACGTTCACACTTTTACTTATAACATACTTTATTAAAATATACATATGTTCACTTTACAAAAGACACACGAAGACTATCTATTGCGCCTCATCACTCACGCATATATACACAAACATAGCTGTCACCACAATCGATACTTCTCGAACATACTCGATATAACTTATTCTAGAACGATGTTCTGGAACTTTCTCATATCCGATATAAATGTATTACATAATTCCAACAATATCGAATAGCTGATGGGGAGATACGAAAACAGATTAGGGAGCAGAGAAATTAATGGCACAACTTGACAGAAAGTAGCGATCGTGGGCAAAGGGCGTATTTCGATTCCACTCGTCCGCTTTGACCCATGACGTTTAGCATGACGATCATTAGTTAGCGTTTCGAAGGATACCAGTCGCCTTATTAAATGTTAACTGTGATTGCCTTCGTTTCTAGAGCAATTTATAATGATCGTTAACTACGATTTTTTTCGAAATATATCGTGATGAACGATGGGAGAAACCTGAGAGCACAGCTTAAATTGTCATTAAAGAAACGAGTAGCGATTGTATTTTTATCTTTCTTATCCGACACATACGGGAACCTGTGGTAGAATGGGGTGCAAAATTGAAAACTTTGATTAAATGTACAAAAGTGATAAATAAGAGAGTTACCAATTTTTATATGAACACCTTATGATGTATTAATCACAAAAATACAATAACATTGCCATAAAATAAAACAACAATATTTTTCACTCAAAAACAGAAATGTATGTCATTTGTCCCATTCTGCCCTGTGCACGCGGCAGAATGGGGTGGTAAGTACAAGTGATTATAAAACCGTATAAAATTTTCGGAAATGCAGAAAATATTGGCTTGCTCGGTATTTATTTAGTTTAAAGTGAATATTAATGTCAAGCTACAGTTTTCATGTATTGTATCCTTTTCTTAAGGCTGTTTACAAAATTCACACATGAGGAAAACTCATCATCTTCGCTATCTATTCCTGCACGGGAATCGTGTGTCCATTTTTTACACGTGGAACAAGCGACCCAACCTTCAACTGATTTTGAATGAAACCCACCACAATATAAACATTCACAGTCGGAACTTTTCTCATAATCACTCTCATTAGTATTGTATTCTGTCCTTTTTTCCATTTATCTTCAGGCCCTTTCTTTCTTTTTTTTCATAATCTTATTCTCTTTTGCAAATAGTTTTTGCTTTGCCCTTTCTTCTTTGGCAAAGTTCTTTTTCTATTTTTCCTTAATAATGGCTTCTAACTCCTTTTTTGTACGGTGAATCAGTTAAAACAACAGTCTTCCCCCTCTTCCGTTTCGCTCTTTTCTTGCTTTTGTTAACTTTTGGCAAGGGCATCAGAATTTCAGGTGAAATATGAAATGAGGGGGTCGTGTTGTCAGTTGTCATCCAAGAGCATCAAGGATTAGAACAATTAGCCTCAATAACTTTGTCTTTCTTAGGCGGCAGTTCATTGTTACAATTCGCTGAAACCTCATCCGCTTGATTATCCAGCCCGTTGGCGTCGTCTTTTTTAGCTAGTGTGCTAGGTGGAGGCAATTCCAATTGTTCAGATATGATAATCTCTTTATCTGACAATCTATTTTGTCCGATGTCAAATATGTCTGCCGGAAGGAAGTGTGCATCGGTGAATAAGGATGGGTCCGTGGGCCGTATTCCATTAGCTTCGAAACATTTAATAGCGGTTTTCATTGTTGCATTTTAGACGAAAGCTGAACCAAAAAGCGTTGAAATTTGAAAGATGGTTACGACTTTCCCTGCATGGATTCGTAGCCATTTTCAAAGCTTATCACTATAACGAAGGCTTAAAGGCTTCATAAAAGAAACATCAAGCGGCTGAAGTCTGTGAGAGCAATGTGGTGATAAAAATAGCAACGAAACGCAACTCTCCCTCGCGTAGTTCATAACGTCAGTGTATGTCGTATGTGCTGAGTGGCCATCTAATATAAGGAGAACTGAAAAGTCCTTTTATGCCTTAGAAAATTCCACAAATTTTCGAAACCATACAAAGAATGATTCTGTGGCCATCCATGTGGTGCTGTGGACCTCAGCGCAACCTCCTTCTGCCAGTCCTAACTAAATTTTTTTCTGCTTCTTCTTTCGTGGAAAAATAAGTTTGAGGCATGTAAGCTCCGCTTGCTGACGTAATAATGATGCTGGTTACTGTTTCGCCCCTTTCTGCAGATGTTAACGATCCTACTTGACGTTTTCCCTTGCAAGCTGCGATCTTCGATTGGTTTTTAGGATTAACCGAAACGCCTATTCCATCACAATTAGATATTTGAGAAGTCATTAGTATGTGTTTGTCAGTTACATTTGTTAGCAACGAAAAGAAAAACTATCGACAGCTACTTTATTAAAACCCATGACTCTTGCACCAGATGTTGCTTCGGGTTTGCGAACAAACCCGCATTTGCTTCTTCATTGTTACATGATGTAATAAACATTTCGATTTGTTTTGCTCGACATTTTCGAAAAGGTATCTGGGAAACATGCAAAAATTGAAAGGCAAAACTGTGCACCTGCCGAAATACGAGTGCGTATACTCATTTGAAACAATTTTCCTAAACCGCTTCTGATACGCTAGAAGTTACCGCACAGTTAACAGCAATTGTAGTTGACCATTTGCCTGTATCGTATAAAGTACGACCAGTAAAATATTTTTGTAGGGAGGACACAGCATCTCATCTTGAATGGAGGTTCATCTGTACGTGTAAAAGTAGCCACGTGTGCCACAGGGAAGTGTGTTGGGAGCCTTACCTTTCATGTTGTATATTAACATTACAGATAACATAAGTAAGCTTACATATTTCGAAAATGGTGCAGATATCGACATTGAGGTAACAAAGATCGTGGGAAGCGATATGCACATACAGGGGATAGGAAAAATAATGTGAACACCTATACTTACATCTACATGGATACTCTGCAAATCACATTTAAGTGCCTGGCAGATGGTTCATCGAACCACCTTCACAAATCTCTCTTATTCCAATCTCGTATAGCACCCTGAAAGAATGAGCACCTGTATCTTTCCGTAAGCTCTGATTTCCATTATTTTATCGTGGTGATCGTTCCACCCTACGTAGATCGGTGTAAACAAAATATTTTCGCATTCGGAGGAAAAAGTTGGTGATTGGAATTTCGTGAGAAGATTCCGTCGCAACGAAAAACGCTTTTCTTTTAATGATGTCCAGCCCAAATCCTGTATCATTTCTGTGACACTCTCTCCCATATTTCGAGATAATTGAAAACGTGGTGCCTTTCTTTGAACTTTTTCGATGTACTCCGTCAGTCCTATCTGGTAAGGATCCCACATCTCCCAGCACTATTCTAAAAGAGGACGGACAGGCGTAGTGTAGGCAGTCTCCTTTGTAGGTCTGTTAAGTTTTCTAAGTGTCTTGCCAATAAAACGCAGTCTTTGGTTAGCCTTCTCCACAACATTTTCGATGTGTTCCTTCCAGTTTAACTTGTTCGTGATTGTAATACCTAGGTATTTAGTTGAATTTACGGCTTTTAGATTAGACTGCAACTTCTCTGGTTGTGATTCGTCTATTCTGCTTCATTAGGGATCTTTCGGGGTCAGTAACGACCTGATAAGTGGATATTGAGGGCGTACATTAACTGGCTTCTGTCTTCATTGATTAGTGGCCGCCTTTGAAACGGTTGTACCACTTCTTTAGCCGTGTATTACCCATTACTTCGTCCTGAATCACATGATGGTTTCAACTTGAGAATCGCCGGGCTTGAAGCCAAATGTCATGCAATGACGTCATTTTGCTGACATTACTAAATCCGACGTGTACCACTTCCAAGTGTTCCGAAGTAGTGGAGAAAATCAGGTATGTGTGCTATGTATGCCTGAAAACATGAGCGCACGCACGCCCTGATACCATTGTTGATTTCAACAATTACTAGAGATCGGATATTTTTTGAGCAGCTCTCGTATATAGGCCGTCGCCAGTGATGTCGAAAGAGCAAGATACCCGTAGCTACGCAAGTTTTATAGGTAGTTCGAATGGAGCGGTCTATTGTCCGACGAATCTCCATAACAGCTCCGAACCGAATACCCCAGAGTTCGTCCTTCACGTTAGGAATCAAGCTGAGATCGCGAGGGCATAAGTCCGGGGTGTGTGGTGCGGCTCTTTCCAGCCCCACATAGCGAACAAATGAATCACGACTTGCACCAAGCGTGCCGAATATTGTCCTGCAAAATGACGGGCGCGTCCTGCAGAAAGTGACTCCGCTTCTTTCTCCCAGTTGTTTTTCTTCTTTGTAACACAGTCTGTTTCGTTTTCGAGACTAAACCGCTTAACAGATATTGTTCAAATTTGGCATGGAGACAGTTTGAACCCTGAGAAAGAACATAGCCCACTTTAGAAAGCAAGAAATGTTTTTTTTTCTTACATCAGTGAACGTAAACTACATTAAAACTCACTTATTTTGGTGTATAACTTAAGAATTCTATAATGTATTTCAGTAGTCGCCACGCGGTATAGTTTCTCAAACGAAATTGCTCTCACGTCCGAGGCCTTTCAATATCATGTCTCCCATTCCGCTTGTAGTTCAGAATATTTTGGGGAAGTCTGGGACTTAGCATTCTCACCAGTCTTCACGATATTTTTGAATTTTTTAGTTTCTGTTGAAAATACTTATTTTTTCTCATTTTTCTCTAGTATCTTCATTCCTAATCATTTCTTGCTCTGCAGCCCTTCGAATTTCTTAGGAACCTCATCACTGCCGTCTGAATTTTTTTTGTTTTAACCATGTTTTCGCTTTCATAGCATAACACAGGAACCGCAACCACTTTATAGAATTTCGGGACAATCTCTTTTTGTACTTTATTGCCCAATGTTCTGATAATGGTGCCACAGACAGCTTAGAATTTGTGTAATTTATTTTCAGTATCAGAATAAAAATCAGATCTTACAGCGTAGCCTAAATGAAAGATTAAGAGACCTGTTCTAAAGCAGGATTATCCAAAACTAGTTTTAATCTGACTGAATATTTTCCTCGAAGTGCACTTATTTTCGTTTTATTACTAGAAATTTTAAAGTTGCATTCGTTGCATATTTCGTTCAGGTAGTATGCAGATCTTTGAAGGTCATTTCATTCACTTGAATCATGTCATCTACAAACAGAAGCACAATCAGGTATTTCTCATTCGTTATCCCAATTCCTTTGTCTGCTCGTAGTTCATGCTTGAATTTATGAAGAATGAAGTCAATGTAAATACTAAAAATACTGACATAATTTACTCATTTAAATGTATACCGAGCGAGCTGGCGCAGTCGTTAGTACACTGTATGATGATGATGATGATGATGATGATGAAGATTGGTTTGCTGGGCTCTCAACTGCGCGGTTATCAGCGCCTGTTCAAAGCCCTAACCTTTACACAGTCCAATCTCGTCACCTTCACGAATGATGACGAAATGATAAGGACAACACACACACCTAGTCCCCGGGCGGAGAAAGTCCTCAACCCGGCCGGGAATCGAGCCCGGAATCCCATGTTCCAGAGCAGAAACGCTAGCTACGAGACTCCCATTTGGGAGGACGACGGTTTAAATCCGCGTCCGGCCACCCTGATTTATGTTTTCCGTAATTTTCCTAAATCACTCCAAGTAAATGTCGGGATGATTCCTTTAAAAGGGCACGGCGGACTTCTTTTACCCTTCCTTGACGCAGTGCCATTTCCTGCTGCGTCTCTGATGACCTCAACATCGATGGCACATTAAATACAATCCTCCTTCCGTCCCTCATTTAAAGGCATAGGTTTAACGCAATAAGTCGGGCGTTAAAAGTTAGAAACTGCGTACACGTCTCAGACAGCATAATTTCATGGCGCGAAAATTATCCAGATTATATTAACCGTGCATTTGTAAATGGCAGCACTTGGCGACTTCCAACAAACTTCACACAATTTCGAAAATTTCCGAAACTTTTTTTTCCCGCTGATATCCCTGACAGAATGATGAAAGGAAAAAAGACTTTTATCGCTCCTACATTTTAGCTGTTCATGCAGTAAGGCGTCAGCATTAGGCATGAATTTTGAATTTATTACTTCTTTACTACTCACTCTATTCGCAACACATTTGCAGGCCAAGTATTTAACACATTAACTGATACGGAAAGTGAACGAACTTCTGAAGGTGGTTTACATATGGGACTTCCAGTCTTCAGATAGCAATTTGGAGGGGAGAAGGGGGTGGTGGTTACGCGGTCTATTTGAAACTTCACACTTTCCGCAAATTATGCAGTTGTCTGTAATGAAGTACTATCTGAAAGAAGCCACGCTCTGATATCACTGTAGTGCAAAGGATGACAACTTGATTCAAATGTTCCCGAAATGTAAAATTGTTCGGTTCACAAAACGAAATAACCTTATCCTACGGGTATAGTGTCAGCGAGTCAAATTCTCAATCGCTCAACCCACACGAATACCTGGGTGTAAAAATTTCTAGAGATTTGAAATGGAACCGCCACATAGTCGCAGTCTTAGGGAAAGACGGCGGCAGGCTGCCATTCGTTGGTGGAATTCTAGGAAAACACAATATGTGTACAAAAGAAATTGCTTAGAAATCACTCATGTGACCCATCCCCCAATATTGCTCGAGATTCTTGGATCATAATCAGATACGACTGTCAAGCGATACTGAATGTATACAAAGAAGGGCAGCACGAATGGTCACAGGTTTGTTTGACCCGTTGGAGAGTGTCACAGAGTTTCTGATGAAATTGAACTGGCAGGCGCTTGGAAACAAACGTAAAATATCCAGAGAAAGTTTACTTGAAATATTTTCGGAGGAATCCTTAAATGTTGAATATAGGCGAATGGTAGTCAATAGAGGGAATGACTGCGAATGCACGTTCGATCTGCGTTCGCTCCCCTTAGCTGCGGTCCAAACTGAGCCTAATAATATGCGATATGTAGTTGACAGCTCTGTAAATGCTGACCGGTGAGTCGCTTAAAGCCCAGGCAAAATTAATCTCGGAGGGACACATCACGAGCTCAACAATTCAAATAGTATCACAACCGACTAAGCATATCCACTGAGGATCTAGAGCCTGTGACTAGTGTATTGAATATAAAAATGGAAAACTGCAACAACTCACTCTTTGAAATATTTTTAATTCCATTAACTAGTTTTGTAGCCTCTACAGACTCACATTCAAATGCGGCACACAAAAATTGCGTCTTTATTTCGTTAGAGTGATGCCGGGTACTGGCTCTCTGACGTGGAGACAGAGAACTCTTTAATGTATCGCCATGAGCGACTGTTACATGGCGACATGTGTCGGAAAACAAATTCTTCCACTTACCGCGGCAATGTGGGCGTTATTGCAGTTAATATCCACCTGGCTACTGCCATTTTAATTGTGTATTGGTCACAGATTAATCGTTTTTCAATGTAAATATAAATCCGAAATTTCACCATCACCATAAGGTTTACTACTGATGTACCTTATAAACATCTTCAATTAAATGGATAGCATACTTTGCTCGGAAACAGTTTCTTGGTTTTGTGCATATAATACAAGGGCGTGCTGAGAAGTAATTACTCCAAATGTTTTATTTGAAAACTCTTAAGCTTTCCAGTTAAAAAACGTTAGTAACATTCTACATCTTTATTCTACATATCTGCAGCCCTCTGCTTCTAGGGGGATCCGATTTGTACCGTGTAACATAGCGGTGTGTGATGTAACTATGTCGGTGCGTGAGAAACAGCTCAGGAAACTGAAAGCACGAACCGGAAGAGTTGGTCCGCGCGTGGAACGCCCTCCTCTTCAGCATTACAACGCCCAACTACAGCCTAGCGCTGCGACGTCTGCAGCACTCCGATGCCGTTCGTTCACTGCCGTCGATTGACCTCCACACAGCTCCGACTTGGTCCCATCCGATTTTCATCTGTCTCCAAAACTTACGGAACACATTCGAGGACGTTTATAGTTCGAAGCCGTGCAAACAGAGGTGAGGTTGAGGCTCTGTTAGCATAGTCAAATATTCTACAGTGACGGTATCAACAAAATCACCATTTCACAAAATGAGACTACGTAGTCCGATGACTACAGCTTCAGTGCGCTGCAGCTGGAATTTGTTAACTCGTGTAAATACTTGAGTGTATAAATTTGTAGGGGTGTGAAATGGAACGATCATATAAGCATATTTGTAGGTAAAGCGCGTGCGGTTCATTGGCACAATACTGGGGAATTGCAATCAGTACCAGATAGGACGAACAGGGGATATTGAACTTATACAGAGAAGGGCAGCAAAAAATGCTCACAGGTTTGTTTGACCCATAGGAGAATCTCACGAAGGTGTTCAAAGAACTGAACTAACGGACAGTTGATGATAGACACAGACTATCCCGTGGAAGAGCAAAGTATCGCGAGGAGGCCTACTTAGAAAGTTTCTAGAACCGAAGTTACATGATGAATGTAGGAATATTCTGAAACCGCCTACGTATCGTAAGTGTAGGAAGCGTGAAGACCAGATTCGACTAAGCACAGCACGCACAGAGGCTTTTAAGCAGTCACAATTCGCACGCTCCATGCGTCAGTGGAGTGGGAATAAGTCCTAATAACTGGTATAATGGCAAGTTCCATCTGCCATGCAGTTCACAGTCGTTTGTAGAGTACAGATAATATGCTGCCTATTTTTTGTTTAAATTCGATTACAAGAAAATGGGCGTCTTGGAAAATGTTCTAAATAAGTCTCCTCTTCGTCGTCGTCGTCGTCGTCGTCGTCGTCGTCGTCACCACCACCACCACCACCACCACCACCACCCTCATGTGTGTTATGCCTTAGGGCAGGTCTTCACATGTGCCTCTCCATGCAGTTACCCTCTTGTTTTCTCACAACGATTTACTGTCCTTACGCTATCCACCATCTAGTATGTTCTGCGTCGTCTTCTTCTTCTTTTCCTTCACTATTTCCTCCAGACCATCAATAAACAATCTCTTCTCATTTAGTGTCCATGCCAATTATGTTTCCTCATCCTGCTACCTTTAAAATTTCTCTCTGTTCTCCCACTTAACACCACCTCATTTCTTACTGCGCCTGCCTATTTTATCCCCTATCTACGCACCCACATAAAAGCCTCCTGTTATGAAACGTCTCGTTGGCAATTGCTATACGTGTTTTCACCCCCTTATTACTTCCGATGTCGTCCATAATAGCGTGTCGCAGTTATCTAAAAACACTAAATTGTTCTGTATCTTCCTGCCTAACATTATAGTTGTTCTTACTTTCCTTGCACTTATCACTGGACATTTTGCCTTTTTCCTATTATTTCTCATTCCAATTTACTCATGTGTCTTGTTTAATTCTTTTAACATTTCAGTCATACTTCTTTCGCTCTCTGCCAATAACACCACATGATCCGCGAGTCTAATACATTATGTTCTCCTAACAACAACCCGTTCCCCTCTATTTCGTTTCAAACGTTTTTGAATGACATGCTCCAAATATATTTACACACTAAGGAAATTAAACGTATCCCGGAGGAATTACCCCAGTGCGATGGAAATTGATACACGTGATGTACGTGTAGGGGCAAATGAATGATTACAGTTGCAGAAAAAATGGATGATTAATTCAAGAGAAACAGCTTCACAAATTGATAAGTCAATAACGGATCCTGACGAATATCGTACCAAACTCAGTTCAGTTGGTTCGTTACATCGTCAAAACCGCGACCTGGTTTAAAAAAAAATTCAAAATTGGTGAAAGGCATGGCAATCTTGCTGAGCAATGTATTGCCTGGCACGTACAAAGACAAACACGTAGATACTATCTCCGTGTGTGGTGCGTAAATTGTCGGCAGGCACCCTACTTAGTGTCCCGCACAGAGTTCAAGCCGCCATAGAGACAAACAGTGGACACACTGCATATTAATGTCCACTAATAGGTGCCTGTACACCTACTGATAGGATAGTGTATTTCGAAATGTTAGCATTTGGCTTTCCGCTTAAAGCTTACGTGCGGCGAGTCGTTGTATCTCTAAAAAGAGACACCTCTGGCAGCACTAGTTGAAAATGTCCTTCAAACTAGCCGTGCTGGGCTCTCTACCTCCGGTTATTCTCGTAGGCGTCAGAGCTTCCGTAGCCAAGACGCTCGCTGCATAAACGCTGCGGACATCTGCAGTCGCGCCTGACGATCTGTCACAAATTGTAATATCTCGAAATATATCGATTCCTCGAAATTTATCGATGTCCCAAAATTTATCGATATCTCAAAATACGTCGATTTCTCAAAGTATATCATTATTTCGAAGGATATCGACGTCTCGCAATATATCAGCATCTCGAAATATATCTATATATCTCGGAGTATATCGAGATCTCGAAATATATCGATATCTCGAAATATATCAATATCACGAAATGTATTGACATCTCGAAATATATAGATATATCGAAATAAATCGATATCCCGAAATATATCGATATCCCGAAATATATCAATATCTCGACGAATATCTATATCTCGAAAAAATCGATATCTTGAAGAAATCGATATCTCGAAATATATTGATATCTCGAAATGCATCGACATCCAGAAACATATCCGTATCTCGAAATATATCGATATCTCGAAATAAATATGTATCTCGAAATGGACCTATATCTCAAAGTAAGTCGGTATTTCGAAATATATCGATATCTCAAAAGAATCGATATTCCGAAATGTATCTGTACCTCGATATACATCAATATCTCGAAATATAACGATGTTTTGAAATATCTGTATCTCGAAATATATCGGTATCTCATAATATATCGATATCTCGAAAAATATCTGTATCTCGAAATGTCCCTATATCTCAAAATATATCGAAATCTCGAAATATTTCGATGTCTCGAAATCTATCGATATCTCGAAATATAGCGATGTCCAGAAATATATCGATGTCCAGAAATATATCTATATCTCGAAATATATCTATATCTCGAAATATATCGATATCTCGAAATGTAACTATGTTTTGAGATATATCTGTATCTCGAAATATATCGATATCTCGTAAAATATCTGTATCTCGAAATATATCCATATCTCGAAATATATCGGAATCTCGAAATATATCGATATCCCGAGATATATCGGTATCTCAAATTATTTCCAAATCTTGAAATAAATAGACATCTCGAAATAAATCGATATCTCTCGTAAATCTATATCTCGAAATAAATAGATATCTCGAAAGATATCGATATCTTGAAATATATGCAAAGGTGCAATACTCAGTGATCGATTCTTAGTTCACTTTGATTCTGATAAACCTCTTGTGTTGCAAGTTGACGCTTCCTCTTACAGCATCGGTGCACCATTGGTGATAATGACTGGCCTATTTCTTTCGCATCAAAAGTGTTGTCCAACGCTCAGTGTAACAGTTCACAAATTGAAAAAGAGGCTTTGACTGTTGTGTATGGTGTCACCAAATTCCACCACTATTTCTATCGCAGAACTACTTAGTAGCGGATCACAGGCCTTTGCAGTCCTTATTTTATCCAACGAACCGATTCCTGTACGAACTGCCCAAAAATTGCAAAGACGGGCTTTGTCGTTGTCTCGGTACCTGTACGACATTCTGTATCGGCCGACGGCTCAACATGGCAATGCAGATGCCCTTTCACGTCTTGCAGTTGGCCCTGATAAAGACTTCGACGTTTCTGCCGTATCTTATTGTCACATCGATGCTCAGGATTGTGGATTGCTTCGATCTTTCCCGCTGAACTACAGGAAAATTGCACAGGCCTCGGAAGCTTATTCGCATTTGAACATTTTGCTACAATTCATTCGCACATCTTGGCCTCGTTCCTTGCAGTCACGTGTGTTGATACCTAAAGCTTTGCTAAAAGAACTGTTTTAGTTACTTCACCAAGGACACTGGGGGATTGTTCGTACGAAACAGTTTGCGCGTCGAACTGTACTTGGCAAGGTATGGACACCCAAATAGAACAGATGACGGGACAATGTCAGACATGTGCGGAAAATCATTCCGCTCCGCCACAAAAATTCCTGCTTGGCCTAAGTCGCAATCATCATGGCAATGTGTGTACATAAACTTTGTAGGACCTTTTTGGAACACTCGCTGGTTGATTGTGGTTGACTCTTAAGCAAGTTTCCCTTTGCTGTGCCAACGAACTCGACAACGTCACGTAGCACAATTCAGGTGCTGTCCTCTATTTTTTGCCTCGAAGGTTTACCTGAAGCAATAGTATCAGACAGTGGGCTTCAGCTCACTTCAAATGAATGTGACAGATTCTGCCACCGCAATGGCATACAGCACCTAACTAGCGCACCGTTCCATACGCAGTCAAACGTCGAATCGGAACGTTTTGTCCGAACCTTCAAGAAGCATATGGCCAAACTTCTCGCTGCACACACCAGGGATCAAGTAGTGCAACTGTTTCTTCCCTCCTATCGTTCTCACCCACGAGATGGACCACCACCGGCGGAATTGCTTCACTGTCGCCGCCATCGGACATTACTCCATCCTCCTCAGCATCCGGTGCCGAATGAAGGCCGCAAGTATCGCTTCGTGCCGCCTGGTATTGTCTTTTACAGGGTTTTTAGCGGCCGCAGACGGTGGGCGCGAGGCGAGATCGTCCATCGACTTGGCGATTGCATGTATCTTATTTCAGGTCCAGATGGCTTGCATCGCCGACATCGCAATCAGCTTCGCCTCTGTCATGTGCACGATAATCTTTCAGTGTCTCTCCCCCAGATTCACGGATCCAGGTGACACTGTGGGCGACCCCATGGAGATGGAGCCTTCGCCTCCTCCGCCCCCTCTCGTCCTACCGATGGAACTGGACTGGCCCACACCGCAGCAGTCGCCGTCTTCTTCATCTGGTTCATGGCAACAAGAGGTGCACGTGTGCCCTTCTGGTCGCTTTCTAGGGGACGTTTCCGCCAGAGCGAAGGCCGGATGGCGGGGTACGGCCGGAAGCTTGACCTCCCCTGCAGCCACAGCTTTTGGTCCGGCGATCCGCCCCCACTCCTGCCTCCCCTGCAGTGGTCACACTCCCTACACGACGATCGTCCGTCGCTTTGGTAGGGGGCGCGGTGGGGGGGGGGGGGGGGGAGGAATATTCCGGCGTAACAACGAGCACTGGCACGAAGGTGAAGAACACAAGAGCAAAGAAGGCTGTGAGACGACGCCAGCGAATAACATGCTGCCTAGGACGCCACCACGACAGGAACGGCCTCTACAAGAAGAGACTGTAAGCGCCGCTCCTACCAGCCTCGTCCGAACAGTGGTAGATGGACACTATATCAATGGCTTACATCGACGTTGTACATATTGATGGACACTTATTATTTGCTTGTCGCCCATCGTTTGAGGCAACTCGTTGTAAATCCAAAGTTAAGTATTGTCTATATACTTTATTCTACATTCTACATGCCGACACGAAAATGGTGAGTGTTGCTGCAAACTGGATGACAACGGGAAAAACATAAGAAGAGAAACGCGTGTGTATTGTGAAGAGTGCGATGTTGGATTGTGTGCAATACATGCTTTGAGCTTGGTTCAAGAATCATGAAAGAAGGTTGTATACATGGAAGAATCCTGGAGATACTAGAAGGTATCAAATAGATTATATAAATAATCAATCAGAAGAAACTGCAAAAAGGTGGGAATTTAAGGAAATGGGACCTGGCTAAACTGAAAGAACCAGAGGTTGTACAGAGTTTCAGGGTGAGCATAGGGAAACAATTGACAGGAATGGGGGAAAGAAATACAGTAGTAGAAGAATGGGTAGCTTTGAAGCAAGAAATAGTGAAGGCAGCAGAGGATCAAGTAGGTAAAAAGACGGGGGCTAGTAGAAATCCTTGGGTAACAGAAGAAATATTGAATTTAATTGATGAAAGGAGAAAACATAAAAATGCAGTAAATGAAGCAGGCAAAAAGGAATACAAATGTTTCAAAAATGAGACCGACAGGAAGTGCAAAATAGCTAAGCAGGGATGGCTAGAGGACAAATATAAGGATGTATAGGCTTATCTCACTAGGGGTAAGATAGATACTGCCTACAGGAAAATTAAAGAGACCTTTGCAGTACCACTTGTATGAATATCAAGAGGTCAGGTGGAAACGCAGTTCTAAGCAAAGAAGGGAAAGCAGAAAGGTGGAAGGAGTATATAGAGGGTCTATACAAGGGCGATGTACTTGAGGACAATATTATGGAAATGGAAGAGGATGTAGATGGAGATGAAATGGGAGATACGATACTGCGTGAAGAGTTTGACAGAGCACTGAAAGACCTGAGTCGAAACAAGGCCCCGGGAGTAGACAACATTCCATTAGAACTACTGACGGCCTTGGAAGAGCCAGTCCTGACAAAACTCTACCATCTGGTGAGCACGATGTATGAGACAGGCGAAATACCCTCAGACTTCAAGAAGAATATAATAATTCCAATCCCAAAGAAAACCGGTGTTGACAGATGTGAAAATTACCGAACTATAAGTTTAATAAGTCACAGCTGCAAAATACTAAAACGAATTCTTTATAGGCGAATGGAAAAACTGGTAGAAGCCGACCTCGGGGAAGATCAGTTTGGATTGCGTAGAAATATTCGAACACGTGAGGCAATACTGACCTTACGACTTATCTTAGAAGAAAGATTAAGGAAAGGCAAACCTACGTTTCTAGAATTTGTATACTTAGAGAAAGCTTTTGACAATGTTGAGTGGAATACTCTCTTTGAAATTCTAAAGGTGGCAGGGGTAAAATACAGGGAGCGAAAGGCTATTTACAATTTGTACAGAAACCAGATGACAGCTATAAGAGTCAAGAGGCATGAAAGGGAAGCAGCAGTTGGGAAGGGGGTGAGACAGGGTTGTAGCCTGTCCCCGATGTTATTCAATCTGTATATTGAGCAAGCAGTAAAGGAAACAAAAGAAAAATTCGGAGTAGGTATTAAAGTCCACGAAGAAGAAATAAAAACTTTGAGGTTCGCCGATGACATTGTAATTCTGTCAGAGACAGCAATGGACCTGGAAGAGCAGTTGAACGGAATGGACAGTGTCTTGAAAGGATATAAGATGAACATCAACAGAAGCAAAACGAGGATAATGGAATGTAGTCAAATTAAGTCGGGTGATGCTGAGGGAATTAGATTAGGAAATGAGACACTTAAACTAGTAAAGGAGTTTTGCTATTTGGGGAGCAAAATAACTGATGATGGTCGAAGTAGAGAGGATATAAAATGTAGGCTGGCAATAGCAAGGAAAGCGTTTCTGAAGAAGAGAAATTTGTTAACATCCAGTATTGATTTAAGTGTCAGGAAGTCATTTCTGAAAGTATTTGTATGGAGTGTAGCCATGTATGGAAAAGAAACATGGACGATAAATAGTTTGGACAAGAAGAGACTAGAAGCTTTCGAAATGTGGTGCTACAGAAGAATGCTGAAGATTTGATGGGTAGATCACATAACTAATGATGAAGTATTGAAAAGAATTGGGGAGAAGAGGAGATTGTGGCACAACTTGACAAAAAGAAGGGACCGGTTAGTAGGACATGTTCTGAGGCATCAAGGGGATCACAAATTTAGCATTTTAGGGCAGCGTGGAGGGTAAAAATCGTAGAGGGAGACAAGAGATGAATACATTAAGCAGATTCAGAAGGATGTGGGTTGCAGGAAGTACTGGGAGATGAAGAAGCTTGCACAGGGTAGGGTATCATGGAGAGCTACATCAAACGAGTCTCAGGACTAAAGACCACAACAACAACAACAACAACAACAACAACAACAACGTGCTTTGCGCTATACCATACAAAGAGTCATTTCCAATAAATAGTCTTCAAGAAACTATGTTTCCTTTAGATCTACCCCTAGAACCCTTCCTCATTATATAAAAATTAATAATAAATAATTTTTAATTCTGCAGCGGCGTTATTGCTGTGAAAACCTTCGAATTGTTAGGTATTCAGTTGTTAGATAATCACATGCCCCCACAACAATCGCACATAAGCGTGTGAAATACGCACCGCTACAATAAGCGCTAGAGGCGCCAAGACCTCCCGCCTGAGCAGCTCTGCAGCGGCCGACTGTAGCCGCCACTGGGCGCTTTTCGCCACGACAAACAACACGGTCGAGGGGTTAAGCAGGTGCAGATCAGCTTGTACGAATTTATCATGGCAGATCTAAGTCAAGAAAGACGATGGAAAGAAGAATTTGTGAGAAGGATGTTACAGATTGATTGTTAACATCGAGTATAGATTTAAGAAAAGAGAAAAGACAAAAGACAGAAGAGAAGACCACTACAATGTTATGACAAAAGAATCTTACGATAAATTACTGGACTAAATTGAAGAAGCACAATCAGCTGAGAAAAAGTCACAGAAGCATTACAGAAGATTAAATCGATTCAAGGTTATTAATATTTGAGGGGCCAGGAGGGTAGTGACAAGAAAAGAGCCTGTAAAGTACTACTTATGTGTCGAAGAAATTTTCGACATTACTGAAGCAGCTCATCAGGCCGTTGGTCATGGAAGTCGAGACAGATTAAACGTTGAACCATAACAGTGGAGATGATAAACATTTATCTGTCTATGTGTGAAACTTGTCAGCGGAAAAGGAGCATTAAGAAAAGGGGGGATGTTTCGAAACCTATACTCCATTCAGAAATGAATAGTCGTTGCCAAGTTGGTCTGATCGACATGCAAACTCAAGATGTATATAAGTATATAGTGTATAAGTATATAAAATTATATAAGCATATAATGGTATATAATATCTGGTGCAGTTGTTATATTGGTTACTGCTGCTACAGTGGCAGGTTACAAGATTTAAGTGAGTTAGGAAGTTATAGTCGGTGCACGAGCGATGGGACATCTTGGAAATGTATCCGTATTGTTAATATAGAGAATTGGAGGTGTAATAAAATTGTGCAGTTTACGAAACGGACGGATATAGAATCCCATGAGTGCAATATCAGTAAGTCACAAATCAGTCAACACATAGAAATAATCTAAATGTGAAAATTTGTAACGATATGAAATGGAAATGAGAAAATCTCCAAATTTATGGTAAGGTCTTACGGGACCAAACTGCTGAGGTCATCGGTCCCAAACCTTACCCATTAGTTAATCTAACTTAAACTAACTTACGCTAAGGACATCACACACGCACATGCTCAAGGGAGGACTCGAACGGAAATTAGCATATAGCTCAGATGTACTTAAAGCAAGTGGCATACTTCAGGTTCACTGGTCTGGGTCAAGTCTACAAAGACAGTTCTTGTAAAACACTCGTATGTCCCGTCCTAGACTACTGTTCTAACGTGTGGGGTCATGCCAGATGGGACTAAAAGAAAACACTGAACTTAGACAAAGGAGGGCAGTGAAGGGTTTTTGACCCAAGGGAGAGAGTCCCTGAAATGCTGAAATCCTGAACTGGGAGATAGTTAAAGATACATGCACAACTATTTGCAAAAGTTTAGAGAACAATCCTGAAGTGAGGAATTTAGGAACGTACTGTAAACCCCCATGTATCGCCCCAGTAGGGACCGAGTAGACTAGCTGAGACTAAGTATGATGTGTACAGAGGTGCTTCAGGAACCATTCTTGTCGCACTGAATACGCGTTTCGAACAGTGGAACCGGAAGAAACCCTGTTGAATGGTACAGTGGGAAGTAAGCTCGGCCTTGATCTTCACATAGGTTTGAAGAGTAGTGATGTAGATGGAAAGGCATAAATATCGATATTAGTCGCATACATTGTCGATATTTCCTGTATGTCGCTTAATCGTTACCAGCTATGGCTCGAAGTACTGGCCAAATACCACGTGTTCCGATATGGTCGTGAAGGCTCTGATTTCTATATACAATATAGAAGGCAATGTTCCGACTGACGAACTCACTGATTGATCATCACCCAACCCAAACACAAAGGACAGAAGCTTGAAATTTGCAGAAGGTGTGGGATCTTACACTGTAGACGTCGTTTATGAAGGCAGTTTTTGAAATTTCACCTCTCAGAGGTTGAAATATTTTTTCAAAATACTCAGCTATTAAGACAATTTTGAAACTAGAGCTACGAAAATTGGTATCTGTTTTCTCACTAAGAAGAAACGAAATACTTGTTTCAATGCTTTTGGAAGGGGAGTGAAATAAGGGATGAAAAATTTTAAGGAAATTTTAAGGAAATATTACGTTATATATATAAGAAAAAAGCTAAATCCATGAGAACTGGTATTTCACTTCTCGGTTAGATATAAAGAAATATGTGGTGGGGGATGGAAGTTTATATGGAAATATCACGAAAAGAACCTTGGACTCCAATTTCCAGAATCTCTTTTTGATCAGAATTATGTTTTGATCAGAATTTTGTTACCATGCGTTAGAAGCCTTAATTACCGTGAAAATTATAAAAGGCGTTGCAGTTTGCGAACTAAATCATAGAAACCTTATTAACCATCACTACGACAAATTATCTTTGCCAGAATTCAGTATAAGAATAAATGGCTCGTTAATATATTAATTATTCAGCGGACGTTATGTATATTTATAAAATTATATTTGGTGTAATTACTACCCAAACACGAGAGAAACAGCGGGCGCTAAGCTAGTAAATAAGTAAATGAGCACGTAAGGTCATTTAAGTCTTCCTAAAACTGCCAGTAAGGTAAGGTAACTTGCTGTTGTAATGAGTGCACTAAAACAGAGTACGGCATCAACCCA
Source organism: Schistocerca piceifrons (assembly GCF_021461385.2). Lineage (NCBI taxonomy): Eukaryota > Metazoa > Arthropoda > Insecta > Orthoptera > Acrididae > Schistocerca > Schistocerca piceifrons. Next base: position 140,292 of record NC_060145.1, read on the forward strand.
GGTGCTTCCGGCGCCCGCGTCTCGGCGGCCGGTAGGGAGGCTGAGACGAGTACTTAAGCCGGAGGCGGCTGTCACTCGGGCAGCAGCAGCAGCAGCAGCAGCAGCAGCAGCAGGGACCACAGTATGCAGTTGGCGGCTCTCCTGATCAGCGTTTTGTGGGGGACTGCGCTGACAGATCCCACGAGGAACGAAGGAGGTGGGTACTGCTGTCCAGTCTGCGCCTGCACTGACGGACGTCAAATCGAGAACTAAAGGCCTACCACCCTACCAGTGTTCAATTTTTTTCTTTCTCTGGTTGTAATCAACGTTTCCATCTACAGAATTACCTTGAACTTCATAATTGGGTGAATGTGAGAGGGTAAAGACGGCACTTTCAAACAGCACCTCTAGCATTATACTCTCGATTAGTACATAGAAAAGATGAACAACTAAATCTGGATTTCCAGAAGGCTTTTGACACTGTACCACACAAGCGGCTTATAGTGAAACTGCGTGATTATGGATCATCGTCTCAGTTACGTGACTGGATTTGTAACTTCCTGTCAGAGAAGTCACTGTTCATAGTAACTGACGGAAAATCATCGAGTAAAACAATTAATTTCTGGCGTTCCCCAAGATATTGTTATAGGCCCTTTGCTGTTCCTTATCCATATAAACGATTTGGGAGACAATCTGAGCAGCCGTCTTAGGTTGTTTGCAGATGACGTTGTCGTCAACAGAAGATCAAAACAAATTGCAAAACGGTTTAGAAAAGATATCTGAATGGTCCGAAAATCTTGGCAGTTGACCCTAAATAACGAAACGTTTGAGGTCATTCTCATGAGTTCTGAAAGGAATCCGTTAAACTTCGTTTACCCGATAAATCAGTCAAATACAAAGGCCATAAATTCAACTAAATACCTAGTAATTACAATTACGAGCAACATAAAGTGGAAAGAACACACACAAAATATTGTGGGGAAGGCTAACCAAAGACTACATTTTATTGGCAGGACACTCAGAAAATGTAACAGACCTACTAAGGAGACTGCCTACACTACGCTTGTCCGTCCTCTTTTAGAATACTGATGCGCGATGTGGGATCCTTACAAGATAGGACTGACCGAGTACATCTAAAAAGTTCGCCGCGCGGGGTAGCCTTGCGGTCTCAGGCGCCTTGCTACGGTTCTTGTGGCTCCCCCCGTCGGAGGGTCGAGTCCTCCCTCGGGCATGGGTGTGTGTGTGTCGTCCTTAGCGTCAGTTATTTTAAGTTACATTAAGTAGTGTGTAAGTTTAGGTACCGATGACCTCAGCAGTATGGTCCCACAAGACCTTACCACAAATTTCCAATTTTTCGAAAAAGTTACAAGAAGGGCAGCACGTTATGTACTATCGCGAAATATGGGAAAGAGTCTCTCTGAAATCATACAGGATTTGGGCTGGTCATCATTAAAAGAAAGGCGTTTTCCCTTCCGACGGAATCTTCTCACGAAATTCCAATCACCAACTTTCTCCTCCGAATGCGAAAATATTTTGTTGACACTGATCTACATAGGGCGAAACGATCATCACGATAAAATAAGGGAAATCAGAGCTCGTAAGGAAATATATAGGTGTTCGTTCTTTCCGCGTGCTATACGAGTTTGGAGTGATAGAGAATTGTGAAGATGGTTCGATGAACCCTCTGCCAGGCACTTAAATATGATTTGCAGAATATCCAAGTAGACGTAGACGTATGCCGTGATTTATTTTCGCGACGATCTATTCTTCCCATTTAAATTCGACATGACAAATTACCTTGTCATTCGGAGGATAAAGTTGTTGACGAAATAGCATGGAAATATTTTGTAGTAATGAAAAACGCCTTTGTTTGAATGATTGCCTTTCCAACTCCCTTAACATATCCGTCGTACGCTAACCCGTATTTCGTGGTAAAGCAAAACGAACTGCTCTTCTTTGAAATTTTTTGACATCTTTTATCAGTTTCACCCGTTAATGATGAAATACTACACAGCAGTACTGCAGAAGATTAGGAAAAGCGTAGTGTCAGTTGTTTCTAAGTCTTCTGTTAATCAAACGCAATTTTATTTTTCGCCTTCACTATAAAATTTTCTATACGGTCATTTCAATTTAAGATGTTCTGGTTCTAATCAACAGATGTGTAGCTGAATCGACCACCCCCAAACTCGAATCGTTCGTAATACAGTAGCGGAAAATATTTATACACCTGAAAAGAGGACGTCAATTTTGATCCGACGACGGATTATGCTATTATGCTACCTGGGGGGGGGGGGGGGGTAGTAGATGTACTGCTAACGGTTTCAACGTCTTACGTGAACAGACAGCGAAGTGACATTGCTACCAGAGCACCATCTGTTTCTACCCTTCAGTGTGGAATCGCCGCAGCAAGAAGGCTTATGAAACGTCCCCTTTTGAACTATTTATACAAGACTGTGCTTAAACTGACACACAATATTTTTTAGCGCAACGCAATCTGACTTTCAATAACCCCTACAAAAGAATGGCCCTGACAAACATTAACCTATACTTTTCACAAATCACTTACCTCACGAAAATCTTCGTTACTCGAAGTACTGCAATACAGCGAGCGCCACTACTGCCAGCTAAATAAAAGATTCTAGCTACTGAAGGCACTAACTACTGATAGGCATAGTTAGCAAATGAAAGATTTTGATAGAGAACAAACAATGTATTTACCTTAATAGTGTTCAAAAGTCATAATATATATAGCAGTTCATGACATCCAGTCTTACAAATTTCAAAACTCCGCCATTTCTCTCCCCACATCCACCACTGCTGGCGGCTCACCTCCAACTGCGCAACGCTACGCGCTGTTCGCATCCAGCTGCCCAACACTACAATGGCAGACAACAATGCAAACTAGCCACAGACTGCACACAGCACAGCCAGTGATTTTCATACAGAGCGCTACGTAACGTTACCAATAAGAAAACATAAACAGCCTACTTACAAGCTCAGTGCGGTGCAGTTGTGTGAAGTAAGCAGGCAATCATGCCAAAGAGACGGACTTGTGCTTCCTGAAGCCTAGTAAGCGAGTTTCAAAGGGGTGACATTGTGGCCTTCCGAGTGGCGGGATGGTCATTCCAGAGAAATTCTAAATATGTTGGATGTGCTGCGTCGATTGCGCAACGATGTTGCAATCAGTGGTCATGTGAACATTCTCACACTCTTAGACCACGTTGTGGACATCCTCGCAGCACAGAGCCCTCCAGGATCATCGAACTGAAAGGCCAGCAGTGGTAGATCATACAGTTACCACAATACAGATAAAAGGGCGTATGGGACCAGACGTGTCCACATGAACTGCGGCGAACTGGTTAATAGCATTGGGACTACGGGCACCACACCTCCAGCCCGCCTTCCGCTCATGTCGCAGCATCGACATGCCCAGCTCGACTGGTGTTGTCGGAGCATGACTTGGAAGATGGAATGGCGCTGTTCAGCGATGAAAGCAGATTCTGCGTGCACGCAGGGGAAGGTCGTATGCGCGTACGAGGAAGACCAGGTGAGCGCTGTCTCGTACAGTGCGTAGAGTACCTTGGCCCCAACTCCGACCTTACGGTCTGAGGTAAGATAAGCTGCAACACCTGTTCACCGTTGGCGGTTCTGGAAGGGACGCTAACCAGCAGAATGTTGTTAGGCCAGTTCTTTTGGCGTTCTTGAAACGGGAAGGTGATGTGTTGCTCCTGCAGGGTAATCCTCTCCCACACATTGCCCGTGAAATTCAACGTGCCCGGAAAGAAACGTAGCAACTTCCCTGGCCAGCTCTATCTCTGGACTTGTCTCCAGTCGAGCACGTGTGGTGTGTAATGGGATGAGAAGTGATTTGTGAGGCTCACCAACCAACAGTTCTTATAGAACTTCATGAACAGGTCGAGCAGTCATGGCCTAACATTTCCCAGGTCCGCTATCCGTACAATCGTCTGGACGCCACAGACAGCGCCTGCATTGTAGCCAGTGGAAGCTACAACAGCATGGACGATTCACCGTGGCTCAATACCCGGTTCTTCAGAACGGCTTGTGCTCTTGATCTAAACTGAAGATCCAAAAAAAGTGGTACACCTTCCTAATATCGTAAAGGGCCCTGCAACACGACGTGGCATGGACTCGTCAAATATGTGAAGTAGTGCTGGAAGGAAATGACACCGTGAATTCGGCAGAGCTGTCCATAAATCCTTACGAGTACGAAGGGGTGGAGATCTTTTCCCAACAGCACGTTGCAAGCCAGAACACTTATGCTCAATCATGTTCATATCTGGGGAGTATGGTGACCAGCGGAAGTGTTTAAACTCAGAAGAGAGTTCCTGGAGCCACTCTGTAGCAATTGTGGATATGTGGGGTGTCGTTCTGTCTTTCTGCAATTGCCCAAGTCTGTCGGAATTCACAATGGACACGAATGGATGCAGGTGATCAGACAGGGTGCTTAAGTACATGTCACCTGTCAGAGTCGTATCTAGACGTATCAGAGGCCCCATATCACTCCAACTGCACGCGTCTCCACCAGCTTGAACAGTCCCCTGCTGACATGCAGTGTCCATGGATTCACGATGTTGTTCCCATACCCATACACGTCCATCCGCTCGATACAAAATGAAACAAGACTCGTCCGTCCAGGCAACTTGTTTCCAGTCATTAACAGTCCAGTGTCGGGATTGACGGGCCTAGGCGAGGTGTAAAGATTTGTGTCCTGCTGTCATCAAGGGCACACGAGTGGGCATTCGGCTCCGAAAGCCCAATCCCTGATGTTTGGTTGAATTGTTCGCACGCTGACACTTGTTGACGGCCCAGCATTGTAATCCGCAGCAGTTTGCGGAAGGCTTGCATTTCTGTCACGTTGGACGATTCTCTTCAACCGTTGTTGGTCCCGTTCTTGCAGGATCTTTCTCCGTCCGCAGCGATGTCGGAGATTTGATGTTTTACCGGATTTCTGATCTGCCTCGGAGAAGCTGTGTCCCATCGCTCGTGCGCTGACTATAACACCTCGGTCAAACCTACTTAAATGTTGATAAACTGCCATTGTAGCAGCAGTAACTGATCTAACAACTGCGCCAGATACTTGTTGTCTTACTTAGGCGTTGCCGACCGCAGCGCCGAATTCTGCCTGCCTACATATCTCTGTATTTGAATACGCATGCCTATACCAGTTTCTTTGGCGCTTCAGTGTATAAATGTAATCATTTCGTGTATGCCATATGCACTGTTGCAGCAATATATCGAGCCTATAAAAATGTGTACTAATTTCTTTTCCAGCAGTGTATAAAAGAATTTCAACGGAATTCACTTTGTACTGGTGTCGAGGATCTCACACTCTATATTGCTCAATGTCAACTCTTACTTTACACACAACAAGACATATCGTCTAACGAATTTGCAGTCCGTTTTGATTATCTATTGATTTCACAAAATGGTTAAAAACGAATTAACCCAAAACAAGCTAAGAGGTCGGTTAACATTATGACCTAAGTCATGTGTTAACAAAAGAAATAAAACTGAATTTTCTTTGTGCTTTCGTCGTACATAGTTGCTAACAGCACCTAGTCAGTCAGATTTTGTGCAAGAACTGGTTGCAAACCACACTTTTATTACTTCATACGAAAAAAATACGGAGTCACTTGGTTTTGTCAGTGAATGCTATGAGACATGCACATACCACAATGCCAGTGATAAGTACCAGAGTATTACTGTTTCTACAGCTTCACATCTGTGTCCAGTAAATTCAAGGCAAAATACGACCAAACATTAAAAGAGGATTGTTTACTTACAAATATCTTTTAATTGACGTAGCAAAATCTGGAAAAATGGGAATCATTTTTAGTGTTACCATTTGCAGAAAATAATCAATTGGTTTTGTTGGATCCTTGGCCTGGATATAACTATGTTTCTGTCCTCAGGAGGACGACGAAAAGACTAACATAATTCGGATTACACCCAGTACTAGTGGTGTGATTTCTTCAGCATAAAGCAATTTTCAGAAGATTTTTGCACAATATAAGTTCTGATAACTCTTTCTGATTCGAGGTTTGTCAGCGGAACGGTGCTGTTAATCTTCAGTCATTTCAGCGTTTCAGCTTGCATCACTACATTCAACGAATTTACTCAAGTACGCCTGGTACGCAGCACAATATGCAGAACAAAGCACACTGCCAATTCTTACTCCATTCCAGTTGTGACTAAATAAAACGAATGATGGCTGGAAAGCGCTTGAAAGCATTAAATTTACGTTTATCAGGCGTGCCTGGTGTAAGAAAAATGTTTGTTTTCGACGTCCAGTAGACACTTTGCATTTTAGTGGCGACTACACAGAGTAAACAGGTAACTGTTTCATTGTTAGTAAAACATAAATGATACAAAATCCATCAAAAGACCCTTGCTACAGGAATTGTTATAAATTTAATATCAGCAAATTAAAGTCCTGATTGATGGAAGTAACATCATACACTGCCTTGATTTTCTTTCCTCGTTTGGTTTCCTCGGACCGAACACACGTAGCCCTTGTTCAACTAGCTTAGCCCTGTGGCGCATTGCGTCCACTACAGTGGACAGCTGTTAATGGTCGCTTCTTTGGCATTTTCGATCAGTCCTGAGGCTGCAAATGCACACAGTTCACTGCAGTGGGCACTCCCTACTGGTGTTGAGTCCTGCATGCATTTTCAGCCTCATGACTGATTGGAAATTCCAGAGAATTGACCATTAAAAGTTGTCCACTGCAGTGAAATTCATGCACCACAGGCTTAAAATTATAACATCCGAAAAAGGCACTTTTTAACTGGTAGCGAGCATCTGAACAACTGTAACTCATGGGTCCACAGACATCTGGGCATTACCGCATTTCATCGTGTGTATGTGCTTCAAAATGTGCGTGCATTGACCGGATTGGCTAACTTCAATGTTATATAAATCAGACACGGCGCAATGCACCGAATTTTTTCCTAACAGTTATTTTAAGCATAGCTTGCCCTGCAAAGTCATTACAAGTTTTTCAGACTGTTTCTGACCATCATGTATAGCGATCGGCGATGTCAAATCTAATCAATACTAACTTGCACAGTAGTCCTCCTGTTTCTGCCTCCAAAAGCTGGTACCAATGTAGCATCCCTTGCAGGTATTCGTTTGCCATGCCCGTCTGCATTCCTTTCTTCATAAAAAAAAAAGGCAGTTGGATATCGTTGTAACTTCTGATGGAGTGTCGCTGTAACCAGTTACTTCAATATCGCTGGGTTTCATCCGAATCTGGGAACACCTAGTAGCGAACTTCATTCGTTTCGTAACATACATCGTCTGTACCTTCATCTTGTGCTTGTGCTTTCCAATATTTCACATCTGATACATAAGGGGCGATCTGTCTCCATTCGGAGGCCGTACAGCCCAGAATCGTTGTCCGTATCAGGCAAAACCGCCGTGAGAATTGAGGCAATCATCCCACCGGCATACCAGGTTTAGGAGAGCCCTTATGTAAAACATTTTGTCCTGCTGCGTGAAGAAGTCCGCAGCTGCCTGCTGCACAGGAATCTTCGACCTTTTTTGGGGGAATCGAAGGCGTAATAATCGCATGAGGAGCGATCGGGGCTAAAGGGCGGGTGCCGGAGTGTCTCCCACTTGAGCCAGCGTAACTCTTGCGTTACAACATTTGCGATGTGGGGACGTGCGTTATCATGAAGCAGCGGCACCCACTGTTGCAGTGGTTTTCCAGAGACATGCTGCCCCATACACATCCTTCATTTTACAACGGATGTCTGCCGGTGTTTGTTCTTAGGCAGCCAAAAAAAGAATAAAAGCCCTTTGGATCTGTCTGGATCCATTTCGTAATAATGTCGCCGTAAATCACGTTACCGCATTTACCGCAGGTACGTCGGATAGACACTAATTCACATTAATACCACGTGTGCATGTCGTTGCTCATATACCAGCATCGGAGTCGCGCTACATTGAATGTACGCTGCAGTAACGCACTCCTATGGCCAATTTTTTTCGCCCGTTATTCGTATTATTAATGGTATTTCCTGGGTATCCCTTTTCCATATTCTACTGCACTTTCATTTGGCATAAAACTATTACCTCTGAAACGTCCCCTTAGAAAAGTTTCTGAATTACTGTGCTGGTAAACCCCTTACATTATTGATTTTCAAACAGCTGAGCAAAACTGAACGTACTCAGACATTTCGCTCTTTACCTATTCTGATCAACACTGATCTTTACAAAAGAATCGAAACAACATATACATCACTGTCCCAGGAATTACGGCATAAGTAAATACATAAAACGTCAGAATAACTTTCGAAACATCAACTTCACACTTGAGCATAAAAACAAAACAGAACAAATAATGTCTAAACATCTTTACAAAGTAAATAAAAGATAATAAATACAAATTATATTTGTGGATAACAGTATTCCTCATCATAGTGAATGTAGCTGAGTATTAGAAAAATCCTACAACATAAGTGTTTCAGATAAACACATAAAGACAGGAAGAACACAAATACACCAGGTACAATGACACATAGTGGAATGACACAAAAGGAGAGGACAGGGTTTGTTTTCAGTGTGACATTTGGTACTGCAGTCCAACCCAAAACTTCATTTCATAGATGTTTCCTCTTATTTCACTTTTTTTTATACCTTGTCAATGCATTACTTCCAATTCATCACAACTCATTTTCTTATATAGCCTACTCCCTCTTAAGCTAACTTAAATCTACTGAGCTCAGATGATAAACTAAGGGACAAGGCAATGCAGCAGCACAAAACAATTAACACAAATAGCAATGACAAAAAAATGCAAATTGGCAAAGCAAGCAGCAATATACATAAATTAGCAAAGGAAATGCAACATTATCACTAATATGAGCCAATGTGCAGCAAAAAGAAAAATAAATCAGTAGTAAAACTGGCTTAACAGAGTAATACAAAGTGAAATTTAATAGCACTATGCCTGGCAAGCAGCAGAAGCAAACAAAATAACTTATACCTAAACATTACAAAGCTCAATTAGAAAAAATATTACAGTATAAATGGCCATGTTTAATACCTATGTCACATCTTAACACTGGAGTGATGCATCACGAGAACTTACTCCAGCTGACAAGTTACCAAATTGTAAAAAAATTATTTATGCAATTCCTGGGAAGGGTTGGCTCTGAGCACTATGGGACTTAACATCTATGGTCATCAGTCCCCTAGAACTTAGAACTACTGAAACCCAACTAACCTAAGGACAGCACACAACACCCAGTCATCACGAGGCAGAGAAGGGAAGGGAAATGTCTATTTATGTTCCCTCGTTTTCTTGGAAGTATATCATAAAATTATTATTTACTGGATCCATAGGCATAAAATAACTATATTAGCATATCTATTAAATTTTATTTTAACCAATGCTGCAGTGCAGCTAGAAACTAGATATTAAACAAAATGAGCAATCTCTCAACTAGAAAGACAATAGATGGAAAATGTTTCTCATGATTTCATTAGGCATTTTAGTAAATACCACAAATTAAGAGCTCCACAGTGTAAGCATATGTTTTCAAGTTTGAGAATGTCGTATTTGTGATGCTTTCTACAAAGAAATGTCAATAGCGAGGATAATGGCCTCTCCTTTTTTGGTTGTGCCTCTGAAAGGCATGGCTTTTTTTTTTCAGGCAACTGTCACATAGCTTGGTGCCTACAGCGCATTGCATCAAGGTCACTTAGCTTTCTTACCGAAATATTTACGACGGCAGTTTGTGCTACAGTGACAGTCTCATAAAAAAAATTTCACAGGTCGAGAATTTGCATTACAAATGTGTAGAAACAAAAGCCTATCAATATAACAGAGTCCAAAAAATAGTGGCATTGTGATACATTCGCACATGTACACACATTTCATAATTGTTAAAGTACGATCCTTGGTTTCCAACATCCTCTTCCACAAATCAGAGTCCCTAACCACTACTCTTTACTCATATACATATAAGCACGTAATCACATTCCTCATATACTGTAGCATCATCTTATTGATCATAAACATACCTCAACAGCATAATACACATCGTCATCGTAATAATAACAACATCATAACAGACCAATCACATCTCAAAATCGTCGCAGCTTCTTTCAGTAATTTCAAGACCTAAGAAAAATTCTCTGCTTAGTTCAATAGCGTCATCTACCTCAAATGTACTTTAAAAATCATGATCCCATACCAAATACGACATTCAAAGCTCTCATAGTATCACAATGGTGCCGAAAAATATATGAACAGTTCACAAAGTACAGACAAAATACAATTTCATAAGTGTGAAGTTATCCAACTGTGTAATTACGTAAACATGTCATTGATGTAGTAAGAAAAATGTTTGTTTCTCTGTTAAATAATCAGATAGCTGTGTTATTCTGTGTTAGAGGAATATGGTACCGATGTGTAAAGTTCTATAAGCAAATACCATATTAGCTAGGGCTCCTTGTGCTTGCCAAACACATGGTACACAAAGTAAGCGTGTATCCCCCTGAGGATTAATGTAATTATACTCTCAGGTGTTACAGATTACAGCAATGAAATGTATCCCAGAAAACCTTTGTATCACTGTAATTCAAAAATCTTTAAACATAAATGTTTTAAGTGCAAAATCAATCACTCAAATACTTGTACTGTAGTGCTAAACTGTGCGTCTTGTTGTAAGACAATCTCTGTTATTACTTAAGGGTAAAAAATGTGCCAAGTGTCGTAATTATCGTCATCCGTAGGCAAAGTTCTGTAGAAGTCAATGTACTTATCTCATAATAAACAAAGTGAATTGCTATGCGTATAGATATCGTAGTTGTTACGCTTGTTGCCATGATGAAGTAAGTACTGTACTGTAACGTATTGTTGTGCTACAGAAAAGGCTGTCTCATTGTAGCTATACCACAAAAGTTACTACCAAAACATGTTTTCCTCTCCAGAAGAATTCAGAAAAACTGTGCAGATATAAAACAGATACATCACAAAAGCAACAATGTAAATTGTGTCACACATTAGTAGCGTCGTGATATAATCGTGTAGCTGACAAAGAAACCAAATACTAAGTCATCTTTAATCTCACAGAAAGTACTTCAAATAAAGAATGTCTTTTCAAGTAAACCAAAATGTTGCATTAAAATCTCATTAGCAGTATATGTTCTAAGTATGTGAGCCTTATAGTCGTTGCGTAATCGTGCAACTAACAAACAAGAATGTATATTCACAGTAACGCTGTGTCCTCTGTTTACTATAACAATGCATATGTAATTACTTGTCTAAATAAGTTCCCTAGATTCTTGACTGGATAGTTAACTTTAAAACATAGTTGTGTGTTAACAGTGCATGTTAAAAGTTGCATGTTAAAAGAGTGAAAAGAGTACTAGTAACGTGAAGTGAAAAATTTTATAGCAAAGACTAAGATAAAAAGCAGATTATCTTTCAATAAACGGTTTTACGTGTGAAATATGGTGTAAACCTTTACTCTTCCTAGTATGCAGAGTTTCAGTTTCATCGCAATTATCATGTGGTATATGTCGGTGAGGAATACTAGAATTTTTCTCAATGTTAGCTTATGTTATTTTTCTCAAGCCGAGCCGGCGCACGTGGCGGCCTGCGGTGTGAGTCACTGTCTGTTTCTTTGTTGGCGCGCGCCATTTTTGGGATTAGGAGACCTAACTTCTACAAATTCACCTTGTCGAGAGGGCCCTGCCCTGTTTGAATCCCGCCAGTTCTGATGCAATTCAAGTCTGTCGTTACGATCATATGGTCTGTCGTTCTTTTTTGTCGATCATGTGGTGGAGAATTTCTCCCTGAATTATCACTGCACGGTGGACCATTGCGTCTGAAGTTATTCTGTCTTCCGTGATAATAATAGTTCTGGTTGTCATATTGTCTGTTTCTATGATTGTCTCTGTCATATTCATTACTACGGAAATGCGATCTTTCTCTGTAACTATTACTACTGTTCCAACGGTTGTCATACGGGTGGTGTCTGTTCGGTCACGATTGTAAGAATAGCCTTGTCATGTCCAGTTATTATTTCTGTCATCGCGGAATTGTGATGGATGTGACCTGTAATTGTTGTGCTCCTGTTTTCGAGTTCCACGATTGTCAGTGTCAATTTCCAATTCTTGTAAGTCTCTGAAAAGCTTCAATGTCGTCTTTGCAACGTCCTGCCAAAATAATATGTAGTAAATGGTCAGGCAATTTGATTAAGCAAATGCGGATCAGTTCTGAGGCTCAAATGGCTCTGAGCACTATGGGACTTAACGGTTAGTTCTGAGGGGCTGTATCGGTTTGAAACATACTGATTCTTATGTAACATGTCTTCGAAATATTTGACAAGACTGGAAAATTCAGACTGTTCGAAATGTTTCATCATTATGATGCTATGTTTTACTCGGTCTTGTGTAGCTTGAGACCAATATGCTGAGAGGAAGGCATGATAAAATACAGCTGGCTAATTCTCTAAATAGCCACACATAAATTCTAATCTGTGCTCTAATGACCAGTTGGGAGGAAAACAATGAGAGAATTGATGAAGCCACGCTTGTGGATGAATGTCGTTGCCGGAATTCTTAAATGTTTTGAATTTACGTGTAGTAATGAACAGCTTCTAGTCAAAATCATCACGTTGGCGAGTCGCACATCGGTCATTGTTACGTCGTGTCGGCGGTTCCATCTCAAAATTCGGTGCACCTTGCCAATTTTATTCATATTTTCCGAAATGCCCTGTGTTATTATTTTGTGGCTTTACCGTATTTATGAGTCCCTCTTCCCGTGTTGTAGCGCGAGTTTCCTCTGAAATATGTAATTCTTGAATTACTTGTGCCAACTGATCTTGTACTTCCCGGATTTCTCTTTTGTGTTGCGTATTAATTTGATTCTGATTTTGTTTGAATTTCTTAATTTGTTCATACTCTTCTGTGTCAGTGATGGCTACAGGTCTTGTGTCATTCAGATCATCATCCACTTTTGTAGATAAGTTAGTGAACTGATCCGAAAGTTCGGCTACTTTCCCCGATAGTGAACTGATTTCCTCAGTGTGTTTTTCTGAACCAAGTTTCAGACTGTCCATTTGTGTTGAAATCGTATCTCCTGTGTCCTTTAAGTTTTCATGAGTTTTTGCAAGTTGCGTAACCAAATCGGTAGATGCAACTGAGTCAGTTTTAGCTTACAACGTGTCGTGATTTTCATGAACAATAGTTTGCAGTTCTTTTATGGCTGCTTCGTGATTCTGTAATGCATTTTCATGACGCGAAAAAATAGGCTGAAAATGCTCACAAATTTGTGTTTTACAGACTTTTTGACATTTCGATTCGATTTTAAGTAACTCAGCAGTTAAACTTTCACGTGTTGGTCAAGCGTTTGTTCCATTGAGTCTAACTTTTGAAGGTGTTGCTGTGTTTGTCTCTGATTTTGTTCCATCGTGTCTAACTTTTGCTGTGTTTGTCTCTGATTTTGTTCCATTGTGTCTAACTTTTGAAGATTTTGTTCCATTGTGTCTAACTTTTGAAGCTTTTGTCCCATTTGTTGCATTAATTGTAATAACAATGCACTGGTGTCTGAAACATGTTCCTCAGTGCTATTCGGCAGCGCATTTGAACCGCCAACATTCGCATTTTGAAAAGATCACTCGTGGAACACAATTCCGAAGTTATAAACTGGAAAATTATTTCTCTACAAACACAAGACTTTAGCACTTATTCTGCCTGCGGGGACCTTTACGCGAGAACTCGATACAAATAGAGGGCACTAATATTTCCACTCTCGAATACCGATGTCAGTGATCTAGCAGATTCCATATCATCCCTATATTTACAAGGTCAAATAAGGTGTTTGTCATGTCTAGAGAACCGGCACACATGTCATCTACATGCTAGATGCACACAAGACAATCGATGTTCTCTCAACTAAATAAAGATGTGAAATGTGAAGCAGCAGTCAACCAAACAATTCCCATGGGAGGGAATGATGGCCCAGTGCAAACACATGTCCATATTGAATCTAGTCAAATTTATACGCGATCACGAAAGCTATCCAACTCATAAAAGTATTAGTTCGCTATTCTGTCGTCTAGGGGACAATCTGGTTAAGACGTCTGCATTCCTGCACTCCAACTGGTCTCTCCATTTGGAGGGCTCCTACCGGTAACGGGAAACGTGAATCGTCCCCACACGGGTCACCAGCACTGCGCGCCCAGCACGCCACCAAGCATGCACACGCAAAATCGTCACCCTAGGAAACCGGTCATGTATATATTTTATCCATGTACTTATAGCTAAATGTTGCGATTGGTGTCTCAGTTGAACGACATTCGACAATGAGTGAAGCATCAGAAATACACCCTGTTGACGGCTGTGGCTCTGGGAATAGAAATATATATACCATTCTTATGACTTGACATACTCTTCCCTTTGCTATCACAGTAATCGACGTCAAATCCATACCTTCCTTACAACTGGACATAGTCATTCACTTTTGCACATGTCGGAACACAAACAAGTACATTATAAGCCTGATGCTCAAGGTGAACACATGACACATTCCCTACTACTAAGTATAATACTTGACCAACAAATGAATCCACACGATGGAAAATAATACTGACCGAAAATCAGTGATGGGTGGGCATGTCTCATAGGTTCTTTCTTGCGAGTGCTACCACTGTGTCTTAGAAAGTAAGATGTAATTTATTTATTTTTATTTATTTATTTATTGTTCCGTGGGACCACATTTAGGAGAAGTCTCCATGGTCATGGAACGAGTCAATACATGAAATTATAACACGATTGTAGAAACAGATAAAATGAAATATAAGAAACATATTCAGGCGACAAGTCGTTAGTTTAAATAAAGAAAATCAAAAATGTACACTGGAATTTGCTTAATTTTGTATCTCTTCCAGGAGCTCCTCGACAGAATAGAAGGAGTGAGCCATGAGGAAACTCTTCAGTTTAGACTTAAAAGTGTTTGGGCTACTGCTAAGATTTTTGAGTTCTTGTGGTAGCTTATTGAAAATGGATGCAGCAGAATACTGCACTCCTTTCTGCACAAGAGTCAAAGAAGTGCATTCCACATGCAGATTTGATTTCTGCCTAGTATTAACTGAGTGAAAGCTGCTAACTCTTGGGAATAAGCTAATATTGCTAACAACAAACGACATTAAAGAAAATACATACTGTGAGGGCAATGTCAAAATTCCCAGACTATTGAATAGGGGTCGACAAGAGGTTTTCGAACTTACACCATACATAGCTCGCACAGCCCGTTTTTGAGCCAAAAATACCCTTTTTGAATCAGAAGAATTACCCCAAAAAATAATACCATATGACATAAGCGTATGAAAATATGCGAAGTATACTACTTTTCGTGTTGAAATGTCACTTATTTCAGATACTGTTCTAATGGTAAATAAAGCGGCATTTAGTTTCTGAACAAGATCCTGAACATGGGCTTTCCACAACAGCTTACTATCTATCTGTACGCCTAGGAACTTGAACTGTTCCGTCTCGCTTATAACATGCCCATCCTGTCTGATTAAAATGTCAGTTCTTGTTGAATTGTGGGTTAGAAACTGTAAAAACTGAGTCTTACTGTGATTTAGCATCAAATTATTTTCCACAAGCCACGAACTTATATCATGAACTACATTATTTGATAATGTTTCAATATTACACACAAGATCCTTCACTACCAAGGTGGTGTCATCAGCAAACAGAAATATTTTTGAATCACCTGTAATACTAGAAGGCATATCATTTACATAAATAAGGAACAGCAGTGGCCCCAGCACCGACCCTTGGGGAACGCCCCATTTAACAGTGCCCCATTGGGACTGAACATCATTACCACTCTCAATATTGCGGAGGATTACCTTCTGCTTTCTGTTCTTAAAGTAAGAGGCGAACCAATTGTAAGCTACTCCCCTTACTCCATAATGTTCCAACTTCTGCAGTAATATTTTGTGGTCAACACAGTCAAAAGCCTTCGTTAAATCAAAGAAAACACCTAACGTTCGCAACCTTTTATTTAATCCGTCCAAAACCTCACAGAGAAAAGAGACTATAGCATTTTCAGTTGTTAAGCCATTTCTAAAACCAAACTGTACATTTGACAGCAAATTATGTGAATTTAAATGCTGCAGTAACCTTGTATACACAACCCTCTCAACAACTTTAGCAAACACCGATGGCATAGAAATAGGTCTATAATTGTCAACATTATCCCTGTCTCCCTTTTTATAAAGTGGCTTCACTACCGAGTACTTTAATCGGTCAGGAAACCGACCACTCCTAAAGGAAAAATTGCAGATATGGCTAAGTACTGAGCTAACAAACGTGGAACAATACTTCAGTATTCTGCTAGATACCCCGTCATATCCATGAGAGTTCTTGGTCTTTAGTGATTTAATTATTAACTCAATCTCCCTCTTGTCAGTATCATGGAGGAGCATTTCAGGTGACAGTCTCGGAACACTTTTTTCTAAGAGCGCTATATGATTCCCTGCTGGGACTAGGTTTCTATTTAGTTCACCTGCTATATTCAGAAAGTGATTATTAAGTACTGTACATATATGCGACTTATCAGTAACACGGACATCTCCACTACGCACTGATTCTATATTCTCGACCTGTCTCTGCAGACCAGCCACTTCCTTTACGACTGACCATATGGTTTTAATTTTATCCTGAGACTTAGCTATTCTATCTGCATACCACATACTTTTTGCCTTCCTAATAACTTTTTTAAGCACCTTACAATACTGTTTGTAATGGGCTGCTGCATTTAGATTTTGACTGATTCTAACGTTTTGATATAATTGCCACTTTGTTCTACAAGATATTCTCATCCCTTTAGTCAGCCACCCAGGCTGCCTGTTTGTGCTAGTACCCTGTTTTGAACGTTTTAACGGAAAGCAACTTTCAAAGAGCACGAGAAAAGTCTTGAGGAAAGCATTATATTTATCGTCTACTGTATCAGCACTATAAACATCTTGCCACTCTTGTTCCTTGATAAGGTTTACAAAAGTCTGTACAGCAACTGGATCAGCTTTCCTAAAACGTTGGTAACTATATTTAACATGTGTTGCAGCACAAAAAACTTTTAGACTTAAAATTTGTGCATCATGATCTGAAAGGCCATTCACCTTTTTGCTAACAGAATGCCCTTCTAATAATGACGAATGAACAAAAATATTGTCTATGGTTGTTCTACTGTTCCCTTGCACTCTCGTTGGAAAGAATACGGTTTGCATAAGATTATATGAATTAAGGAGGTCTACCAGCATCCTTTTCCTTGCACAGTCACTTATACAATTAATATTGAAGTCACCACATATAACTAACTTTTTGTATTTCCTATAAAGTGAACCAACAACCTCCTCTAGCTTTAGCAAAAATGTTGTGAAATCGGAGTCTGGGGATCTATAAATAACAACAGTAAGAAGTTTAGCTCCACTAAATTTAACCACACCTGCACAACATTCAAACACCTTTTCAGTGCAGTACTTTGAAACATCAATTGACTCAAATGGGATACCGTTTTTCACATACATGGCTACTCCCCCACACCGCAAAGAGCTCCTAGAAAAGCTGCCAGCCAACCTGTATCCTGGTAAAGGAAGCCTCTGAATTATCTCCTTATTTAAGAAGTGTTCAGATATACCAATAATTTCAGAGTCAACATCTATAAGCAGTTCACTAACTTTATCTCTAATACCTTGTATATTTTGATGAAATATACTAATTCCCTCATTAATCGGATACCCAAGCTTTGTAGAAAGTGGTTTCTTTGTTAGAGAGACTTCCCTTAAGCAGGAATGCCTATCAGCTGACTTCAATCTAAAAAAGGTACAGCTCTAACACCCACAACTACCGGAATTTTCCCATGAGTGATCCCACCACCCCCACCTATGCTGTCACCTATAAGTTTTGCCAACCTCCCCTTCCCATACCTGTTGAGGTGCAGGCCATGTCTAGTGAAACCCGTCCTACTGATAGACTCCACCGACACCACTGAAATGTGACTCATGCCTTCTGTCATCAGCGCACCCCCAAGTCTCATGTTATTACGCCTGACGGCTGTATTAAGATGAGGCCGATCGTGACGCTGAAACAGTTCCACGAAATGCACATTCGTGTTGCCAGTCTGAGTGGCTATCTTTTCCAGGTCACCATCTATGTCATACTCCCCATCCCTATCAATACTATTACCAGCCCCACCCACAATCACTACCTGATCCTCTTTAGTAAAATCCCTACATAACCCCCCTATGTTAAAAGTCACCTGAGCCAATCCTGCATTAGGCTTCACAATGCTGGTGACCTGGTACTCACTCCCCAAAACTTCCTGCAACTGCTGGCCTACACCTCTACCATGAGAACTACCTAACAGCAGAACCTTCTTCTTTCTCTTAGACTTTGCAACTGTCCTAGCCACCGTAACTGCTGAGGTCTGCTGCATACTTCCTACATCTACAGCTACTAGAGATTCCTCTCCACTAGACTCTGACAGTTGGTCATATCTATTACAAACACCAATAGTAAAACTATCTGAAAATCTCCTTCTCCTAGCAGATCTCTTGCCAACAGCCAGCTCCCATTCCCCAACTCCCTTCTCCCTCCTCATCCTATCTAGCTCCTCCTGTGCGTTTTTCAACTGCACCTGAAGGGCACAGATCTTACGCTCCTGCTCCTCTATCAACTTACTCTTGCTACATAACCTGCAGTTCCAGGAGAGGATCTCACCAGAACGCCCACTGGCTTCCCCACTGCATTCCCCCCAGTGAAAATACTTCGAACAAGTCTCACACCGCAATCCACTACTCACGAACCTACGGCAAAGCCCACACTTCTCACTCATGGTAAAATTTTACAATTATTGAAACAAGAAAACAACTTTATCTAAGTTCCGCTACTACAATAAGAAGATGTTAAAAACTGACTACAATAATGACAAACTTGCTCTACAAGGGAAGTAACTACTATTATTGACAGTATTAATCAACAACAAATGAGAATATAACAAAATACTAACACAGAAAGAAAATCAAACGTCTAATGACAGTAACGAAACTGAAAGCAGTTCGCAAAAATTTCTTCTGAAGTTATTTCACCGGAAAACACCAAGAACACCGGTTGAAGACTACTAAAGTTCCTAAATAAACTACTATACACAAACAATTAATTAGTACTTAGCTTTCGATGCGCCGCTACAGCTGCAACTGGTCAGCGCGGAATGTAAACACGGGTAAGAGGTTAAGTTGCTCGATACGAAACACTCACAAATATCAGGCCACAACACAAGAAATGCAGAGGTGAATGAAGAAACCACTAATAAGTCACTTATATAGTAAATATTATCACAAAAACAGTTAAAATATATATCTGAAACCTAAAAATAGATGAAAACTTAGAGAGCGATCTCACACGCAGTCACGCGCTTATGACGTCACACTGGGTAGCCCCTATGATTCCTGCAAATGCCTCCTCAGACTCTACGCTACCATCCCTGCACCTTTGCCCACGTGATCGTTCTAGTGTATGTCGAAACTGAGTAGGGGTCAGAGGAAACTATATCTACCACCTCCTGTAATCCGTGCAGAAACAGGCGAAGCTGAGTTACTGCGACAGAACTGTGTTTCGACCATTCGACGGAAATGAGGCCTGCTCCTGCAACTT
Organism: Schistocerca piceifrons; assembly: GCF_021461385.2. Classification (NCBI taxonomy): domain Eukaryota; kingdom Metazoa; phylum Arthropoda; class Insecta; order Orthoptera; family Acrididae; genus Schistocerca; species Schistocerca piceifrons. The sequence goes on from NC_060145.1 coordinate 159,972, forward strand.
GAAGTAGTATGCCTTTGCCCACGTGATCGTTCTAGTGTATGTCGAAACTGAGTAGGGGTCAGAGGAAACTATATCTACCACCTCCTGTAATCCGTGCAGAAACAGGCGAAGCTGAGTTACTGCGACAGATGTTAAAAAAACCCGATCGCAGCAACTACTGTATGTTACTGTCACAAGCGGTCTTGGTTCTACAGGTGCATACAAGTATCCATGTTAAAAGCTATACTGGCTTTATAAATCGAGGTACGACATTACATCTGAATGAGGTGGTTGTCCCGGACAAATACCGAGACGGTGATTGTAAGAATGTGCATCATTAGACCAACACGTAGCCCACGATGCAACATAGTGATAAAATTACCGCATTTTCAAAGTGATTCGGCTAAGGAACGTGGTATGTAAGCGGATTTGTGACTCTCTCACATCGCCCCAGCTAGATAATTCTATAGTATTTATAACACATTCTGTCTCAATGCAATGTCAGAGGGTCGGTCATATATCCACTGGGCTATGGCAATGGTGGGTTGAGAAGGATCACAAACATTAGTAGATGGTGTGATGATTGAGGGTGTAAGAAATGTACACAAGCTTTTCAGACCTCTAATGCCACGCTATCCGCTAGAAATCCTATCTGGGATTTGGAATCTAGTCATTCCATTCGAGCACATACCTGCAATGAGTCCTTTAATGATTACAACCACTACTCAACCATATTTCAGACTCTCTCATATCTCCAAACGATCCGCCTTTCTCGAATCTATCTGTTACAGCAAAATTACAGCGTCGTTTTGGGTAGCCCCTATGATTCCTGCAAATGCCTCCTCAGACTCTACGCTACCATCCCTGCACCTTTGCCCACGTGATCGTTCTAGTGTATGTCGAAACTGAGTAGGGGTCAGAGGAAACTATATCTACCACCTCCTGTAATCCGTGCAGAAACAGGCGAAGCTGAGTTACTGCGACAGAACTGTGTTTCGACCATTCGACGGAAATGAGGCCTGCTCCTGCAACTTGAAGTAGTATGAAAGACAGTATGAAACCGGGGGAAGGATGTGGATTTTGCTACTGCATTGTGATGCTTCTCCAAACTTCATCCAAATACTACAGATCCGTGTCCATTGACATGTATCTCCCCAACACGCTATCTTTGTTATTCTGTACCATCCATCAGAGAAAAATTACGGCCTATACGAGCTCAACTAACTTCATCCAATAGATAGCTAGATAAGACTTTTACCGTATCTCCCTCCTCCCGCATATCGAAAGCAAATACCGTATGCATGTAGGCAACGAGCACATGATCGTCATGATAATCAAAATTGAGAACCTCCCCCAACAGAATGAAAACTGTACAGACCAGTTTAATGTTCCATCACCTGTACTGTTGGAGGATGATCGTATACCCCACAGACAATACTGTAAGCACCAAGAGACGCTGCCTGTGACCCTGTCTCGTTGTTTGAAACATTATTTTTTTTCTACTCTAATACGCTGCCAAACATTTGTTTTTCTGCCACGACTTTGAGGTCTTTGTCAGGTTCTAAACTGACTTTAAGACGCTCTGAACTACTGCCTCTCGCAGACAACAAGGACATCACCCCAAAGTACCTATCCAAGACGTTGCACTGTGACGCGATTGACATCATTCAAGATAGCTGCTGTGAGGGCAGCTGATGACGCGATTGATGTCATTAATTAAGACGTTCTGATCCGTGGCCTCTCGCAGACAACAAGGACATCATCCCAAAGTACAGTTATCCAAGGCATCATAGATTGTATTATTAACATTAATTGAACTATATTAACAACCATGTTAAGTAATAAAGTTATTGGTTAATCAGCTGCTAATGAACAACGTTTTTAAAATAAAAAAAACAAGTGAGATCTACAGAAAAGTTTTTGAGTTTCTGCAATTTTTACTTTTTATAGGACTTCTTTTCTTTTAGTGATGATGACTCCAGTTCATAATGGTTGTCTTTTGGTAGAATCCAATGGTTCCAAGAGCTAGCAATGCATGTGGTCTGCATAAGTTAATTTTTAGCACATGATCGTCATGATAATCAAAATTGAGAACATCCCGCAACAGAATGAAAATAACTGTGATTTAAACTGTTACTGTTCACTCTTAAATAAGATACTAATAAGGTATTACAGAGTGCCCAAATGGAGGCACCTCTGCATGGCTCAGGATAGCGGTTGGGTACATGTGAAGGAAATAAAAATTGTACTGAATGGTGAAACACTAGAACAGGTGCAAAATTTTAAGTATCTTGGAAGCAGGATAGACACCGACTGGAAGTGCACCACAGAAACTAAAACAAGGATAGCAATGGCAAAATAGGCGTTTTATAAGAAAAGGAGAATCTTCTGCAGCGGTCTGGGCAGAGAACTCAGAAAGAGACTCATAAAATGTCTTGTATGGAGTGTTCTTCTATATGGCGCTGAAACATGGACTATGAGGAAAAAAGACAGAGAAAGGCTGGAGGCTTTTGAGATCTGGACATGGCAGAAGATGGAAAGAATAAGTTGGATGGACAGAGTAAAAAATGAAGAGGTACTGAGAAGAGTGGGAGAGAAAAGACAGTTACTAGATGTAATAAAGAGAAGAAAAAGAAATTGGATTGGGCATATATTAAGAAAGAATGACGGACTGATAAAAACAGTTTTAGAAGGTTATGTAGAAGGGAAAAGGAAGCGAGGAAGGAAGAGATTCCGGATACTGGATGACATGATGGACGGTACAACATACAGCAGCCTTAACAAGGAAGCAATGGATCGCAGAAAATCGAGAGGCAGAGGACCTGCTAATATAGCAGATAACTGATGATGATGATGACATGTGAAGCGTCACTGACGCTAGTAAAACATTGTCAAAATTCAATTATTTATTAGCCATATTTACAGTCGTCTTGTTCCACACCAGTCTTGTAGCCAACGCCTCATTCAGTTGCAAGGTGGATTCCCGCCGGTGGCTGCCGAGTCAGCTTCTCGTCTGCAGACCTAGGCGAACAGTGGGTAACCTCACGCTGCCGCCGCGGATGTGGTCCAGCATGAATAGTCTGCTACTACCTGCTGGAGCGTGCTCGATCCGACTCCGAATTCTTTTTGACCCTTGATGACCCATCCACGATGCGGTGTTGTCGGAAGCTGTGTGGTCGGTCGATCTCCTACCTACCGGCCAGGTAGGTTTCAGCACCCGGAGGCGCCAAAGTGTTGAGCAGGAAGATGGACCCCACGAGGCCCTGCTGCCGGTTTCCTGCTGGCAGCACGTCGCTATGTGGTATTGTCGGCAGACAGTCAGTTTCTCCATCAGATATGGTAGGAGGCGAGCAGTATGAAGTTCATCAGGCAAAGACCGTCATCTCAGGTACTTGTTCGGCTGTTTCGTAGACTGTTCTGGAGTATCTAGGACATAGATTCGCTTCAGGATCGTAATCATGTAATCGAGTGCTGTCACTGTGAACGCCATCCCAATGACCAACTCCTTGAGACCTAGAGAGCTCGACTATTTAAATGGAGCTAACGGGAGGCTACAATGCGATGCTCAGTTCGTAATGACCGCCTGTGTCCTTATTATTCTGCCATATTCGCCAAACAGGCTATTAACTGCTGTAGCAAGCTGAATGAGTTTTAGTAAAATTTTCTATTTTTCAACCCCTTACAATTCTGTGCCATAACATTACGTCATATTTTTAAAATCTGGATGCCTATGGACATCCCATACCCTTATTCTGCTAAGCCCCAAATTACTTGCAGTTTAGTCTCTTGGAGGTGGGGGGGGGGGGGCATGCACGGCAAAGAAGAAGTCAAAAATGTGACCCTAATGTAGATACGCTGCCTAACAGAAATACTGAAGCACCCAGAACTGGAGGATATTGGATATGACAGTTTATGGGTTGGAAATAAAACTGATGTTATTTCAGTGATTACAAAATCGAACTAAATGTACAAATAGCTTGGCGCTAAGGGTCTACTTACCTGTATCACATTGAAGCCACTCTGGCCTGGATGCGTGCACTGATTCGGTTTGGAAGGGTGTCACAAACAGTTGAATCCTGTGCTGATGCAAGCTGGTACAATACTATTGTAATTGGTCGTTGATATCATGGATGCCGTCACTGGGACGGAATTGACATCCGAGCTGGTGGCTCTTCAGTTCCATATCAACAGTCTGTACAATCTGTCGATACCGCTATAGCCAAGATGAAAATGTTACGTTCTTATCACATCTACTAACACCTCTGGTAGCCAGGTCTCACACTTTCTATTGTTCACACTCCTCTTGAAGCAGGCTTCTCTCTTAATTGTATACATTAAGGCCATAATTCGTATACTCTTGTTATATTTGGTTGTAATTCTTGTGTCGTTACAATCTTTCTCCCATTAATCTGGATGCACACCTGTTCCCAGTTGACATCACTTCCATTAAGACGTCATCACTATACCGCAAATAAAAATCATCAGTGACGTCTTGCACTGGATCGCAGCAGGTGTCGTCACCTATCTTCTTTTGCTTCCTTTACAAAATCCAATCTCGAGGCCGTGATCTCGCATCAACATTGCGCAATACGTGGTGCCATACACAGTGAATCTGAGTTACTCTAGAAACGTCAGCACTTGTTGGCCGGTATGTAGATACGTCTTCCTTCCCAAATGCAATATCTGAATCGCTTTGTGGCAGCCACTTCGCACAGCACCTCTAATTTCGTTATGAAATACTACGTCTCCCTAGCTCGTAGTTTTCTGCTGTTTGTTGCTACTATTTGAAAATCCCTTTCCCGATCAACCTATTGCAAACATGCCCCAACCCTTACAGTGATTGGGTGTGCCACATGCACACAGTCCTGAAATGCTTCCTTGGCCTTATTAAATGACCCCCTCCCCGCCCCCCTTGCTCTTCACCCCTTGTACACTTACTCCCTGCTTGAGCAGCTCGCACAGAGAACCCAATAAATGTCCGTAATTTAGAATATGTCCTTGGCAAAAGGAACATAATCCTAAAAGCTGGGAACTTCCCGTCGTCTCGACGGTTTTTACTTGTTAAAAATTTAGTGACCTTTTCATTCGCTAGACAGATTCTCTTTGTGAGACTTCAAGTCCGTTTAATTTAATATGGGTTACGTATAGCTTGGCGTTATTTGGTCTCAATGTGACCCCAAGTGCAGCAATAACTTCCAAGACCTTGTGAGCGTAGGCTTTCGCGTCCGTTTTCAGTATTAATAAAATTGTTCAGCACGTCACCACACAGTGAATACATTGGATTCTCCAAAGTTTCGGGCAATGGTGCAAATGGCCTTCCTCGGGCTGTTGTGGTGACTACTGAACGAGAAAAACTTGATTTCTTATTTACAAGTGGAAGAAGCCGTTTTCGTAATCTGATAGCGTATTGGAGATGAGCGGGAAGACATCGTTTACTGGTGTTTACTTTATTTCTTCTCATTCGTGGAAATAGAAATCTTTCATTTGTGTTTACGTATTTAATTGTTATTGTTGGAAACAGGCGAACGACAAACAGGTGGCAGTTGCAACGTAACGCTGTTTATATGCTTCCTGGTACCGGCAGAGCCATGCCAGTTCTCTGTGTGAGTACCACAGCTGTGGCCTCCTGCACGCCAATGTCGATTCCTTTGAGAACGCTGTCGTCTCGTAGATCTGCTACTGCAGACAGCCAATTCCTTGCGAATCTGTGCCCGTCTTCTTTAGTTACGTTGAAGGGTGGCTTAATTTCTATCGCCTCTCTAATCTTCTTCCTCAAGGTAAGTGGCTGTTTCGTCAGTACGCGGTTCGTCGAAATATTATCGGTTTGCCGCGCTCATACTGATGTGCCACCACCGCTGACTTGGTCTGCTGTCTCAGATGGTTGATGTATCTTTCATCTTCAGATATCCTTTTGCTACTCGGTCGTCGCGTATCGGCTACACATGCTAGTCCACAAATGGTTCAAATGGCTCTGAGCACTATGGGACTTAACATCTGTGGTCATCAGTCCCCTAGAACTTAGAACTAAGTAAACCTAACTAACCTAAGGACATCACACACATCCATGCCCGAGGCAGGATTCGAACCTGCGACCGTAGCGGCCACGCGGTTCCAGACTGAAGCGCCTTTAAACCGCACGGCCACACCGGCCGGCGAAACAAAATAAGCTAAGTGACTGGCTCTGCTGTAAACAGGTGGAGAGCGGTGTTGACCAGTGCTTGCAGCTTAGTAATGACGTATTACTGGCAATGATGACACACTAGGACCAGGTATGCTTTACTAAATTGTTATGGAAGGGAGATTGTAATGGCACAAAAGCTACAGTTAAATAGAGCCAGAGTAAAGGACTTGATTCAGAACGAAGTAGGGGAGAGGATCCATGGACACGAAATATCTTCTTAATATACACAATTAAGAGAGGTACCTGTTTAAAGTAAAATGTGAACGATAGAATGTGGAGGTTTGGCTACCAGAAGTGTTAGTAAAGGACGTGATAAGAATGGAACGTTATTACCTTTGCCACGTCCGCCCCTGGTAGCTGAGTGGTCAGCGCGATGGAACGTCGTACCTAACGGTCCGGGTTCGATTCCCGTCTGGGTCGGAGATTTTCTCCGCTCAGGGACTGGGCGTTGTGTTGTCCTTATCATCATCATTTCATCCCCATCGACACCCACGTCGCCGAAGTGGCGTCAACTCAAAAGACTTGCACCAGGCGAACGGTCTACCCGACGGGAGGCCCTAGCAGTACGGAAACAGCTTACAGAACTGTTGGTCTGGAAGGAAGTGCAAGCCACTACGGAGGAGAATAACAACAATAATAACGTGTTGTCATGAGAGTAATTCCACAAAACACTACTCCAAATTGTGGCGACCTTCGGGCTACAAAACCATGTGCATCAAATGAACGAGTTGCTCTGCCTGGATTTCTATCGACCGCTACCAAAAGGGGGATTTCGGAGACAATACGCCCTTGCATTGGTGGATGTGTTCACTAAATTAGTGCGTCCATATGCAACTAACTTTAGCTCAATGACGCAGTGTCTCTGGATCTTAATTAACAGCACATACCTGAATGCAGGAAGCCGAAACGTATTCTCTCAGGTCGCGCCACAGTATTCACTTTGCTGCAGTGGAAGAGCAGATTGCCAAAGAATGGAATACATGTTTCATTCTCATCGATTCGTAACCGTTAACAGATTATGATTCAAATATCTATGCACCAATTGGGCGTATACTTTAGACACTCAGAATGGGTTAAATTTCTTCCTGAAATCGAGAGGCATGTCAATGCAGTGGTACAGGACAGGCAATATATACTTCGAAAAAGAAAAACTCGAACTGATGTTTAAAATATTCCAAAAGGAAAATGAAAAATGAAGGAGAGACTTTGGTGGAGAGAAAAGGTTCGAAAGTCCATAATAGAAAACTCTGACAGAAAAGCAGTGTAACGTTCATTTTCAATAAAATCTTTTGGATACTTATTAAAATTATTGTGCTGTATATAGAATACTTTGAATGACGTCAAGTGCATACCAATATTTAAACTGCCAGATCTCTAAAGCAGCATAAAGCAGCAACGGTGGACGCGATATATTCTGGTCTCTCATTATATACTATATATATATATATATATATATATATATATATATATATATATATATATATATATATATGCTATATTCAGACTCAGCGGTGTGAAATGCTGGCCGTTATACTTTGAAATGCTAATGAAATTCTTTGGCTGATAAATGAAAAAATCCAACGTCTTTGAAAAACGTATGACCTGGACAGAGGGGCAGTACTGATTGCGGTGAATTACTAACAGATTTTTTAAAATGAAAATATATAGCAAGTTAAGTTACATTGGTCAGAATAATATATCATATTTAGTGATTGATTCAGAAACAATGAGATTTATACAGCAAGTATTATCCAACCTCATTAAACCATCATAAATGCAGATCATCAAAGTACATATAGCTCTGTCAACAAATCTTAGAAACATTACAAAAGTGATACATGTAACTAGCCTTTTCATCAATCAGTTTATGGACGTTCTGAGGTTACTCAACAACTACAAATTATCAGCCAATTTATCTATACTACCGCACTGGCAAAACGAAAATCGTAACTATTTAACATCTTTAGCTTGCTTGCTCGAAGACTTCAGCTTTCATGTTCTCGTAATTCCTTTATTACTGTAGCAGTTGGTGGCTTCACAGAGCACACCACAAAAACTACTTATGTTATCGTCTTTCGCCCACAGACAGCTTCCTCCAACACGAAGTCTCTGGCGAGAAGTAGAATTTTTGGCTCTGCGGTCGTGCACAGTGAGCGATTCGCATTATAAAGCCTATCAGAGGCATGCATCGTTCATAAAATCATAGTTCCATTTTGGTTTGCATTAATAATATTGTCACATTGGGGTGCAACATGCAAGAGTACCCCAGTAGGCTCGTTTCAGAAGAAAGAGCAGGGGAAGAGCAGAATATTTTCACCTCGGGGGATAGGGTCCTCAGCGACTCTGATAAAGCATTTGATGCATGAGAAAAAAATAGCAACGTTTTTCTAATTGGGCATTCTACACTGGAATGCGGCAGCGATGTTATTGCTAGTGATGGTTTGTAAGTTAATGGTGTGAATATTATCTGTCTCCATTAACAAAGTATAGAGACCAATGAGGTTCGTACGTCGAGGATTGCTGATTAAAAAGAGACCAAATAGTGTAAAGCGCAAGCCTGTGGAACGTACAATGTGAAATAGTAAAAAAGTAAAGTGAAAAAGAAAATAGTGCAAACGACATTGTATGCGAAAGAGAGAGTTTTATGGATTGAAAACAACAAAAGAATTGTAACTTGTATCTCGAGCTCCTCTTCCAAGCCGTGAAGGCCCAAGGGCTGTCTACCGGTCGCCGTGTCGTCTTTTGCCTTGGCCGTTTTGCAGACTTCTCAGACCGTGGAGACGCTATTACTCTATCTAGTTGGTCCTCAATTGGAATTCTGAAGCTGAGACACCCCATACCACGACTCCCACAGAAGAAAAATCCTTGATAGTAGTGGGAACCGAAGCCGGATCCTCCATCTGTGTTGGCCACTCAACTTCTGCTTACAAACAATAAGATGCAACATACTGCAGTTGAAGAAACAATATCGTGAGTACTGTGGAACTGATTCTGTATCGCTTCACTGCGCAAAAACAAAAGTGCAGATAGCCACCCACAGCTGTATATGCTTATTACACATCTCTCAGTGTTCGAAAGCTGTTTCTACTGATGACTCCAGTTAAATGAAATGGACAGCGTTTCAGAAGACGATCTTTTTTTAGTCGCTTGAAAGTAGATACCAAATAGAAGATATGTTTCTGAAAGTCTTTAATAGCTGACGCCCACGTCAGCGATTGTCTATCCATAGTCTGTCTTTCTGAAGTTCGCTACCATCTTCTGATATGTTGTATTCCAATATGTTACAGGTATGTGGAATTTACATCTTTTATACGTTACTTGAATCCTCCCGAATCCTTTCAGCTTCATTTCCATTGTAATGAGCTGAAATTTAATCAATCTCATAGTGACATGAAGAGCAATTGGTAAATTATACCAAGTAATCGTGATTTAGATATTAGAGAATTTTAATACATGGCACTGTTTCTTCTCTTTAACTGTTTTATCTAGGAGTTAGCAAACATCGAGGAACTATAATACATCCAGATAAATTAAAACATTGTGCTGACCTTTAATATTATTGTAATCATGACATATGCCTTTGACAGGTAGTGGTCTTATGATTGAGGTGTGTAGAGGTTCTAAAACGATTGAATTTCTCTTCCAATCAAACTGGGAACAATAGATTGCTTCACAAATACTTCATGACTTCCAAATGAATTATTTTCAAGAAAACTGTGTTAAAAAACTTCTAAAAGAGTTTCAGAATTTTATGGACAATTCCACTTGTACTTGTTACAGCAGATGTTATAGAATTGCGATTACACATGCGACTTTATAGAAATCACCACACAATGTCTTGCATTTTTGCAGTGTAGCGCTGAACGAAAGACATGAGATTCCTAATTTGCATTTCTTCTTTGTTTCAGGTGTACACCAAGAAATGTTTCAATCACCTGAATCTAATATGAGACGTATGTACACATCAATCTTAGTATTTGGCTCTCACTTAAGCAATAATTCTAATTTTTATTCAGCTATTTACATGTATCAAGTGAAAAATTAATAATCAGTAGTAAATTTGGTTGCATAAGAATTTTTAATTTAAATCTTATTTAAATATTCCTCATATTATAGTTCCTTTTTAATTCATGTGTAAATATCTCTTCCTATTAGAGATTATCAGAAACTTTCCCTCCAATTAATACAGCATCAGATATACCACTAAATTATTTCCTATGCCTCATACATGACTCAGCAGATGATGGTTCCTTTCAGTCACAATCCAATATTGTCAAAAAATACTTGGGGATTTATTGCGAGTTCTTAATAGGAAGCTAATACAATTAATTTTCTGTTACTAACATGATCCTGCACCAGCTGATTGAAAAAAATGTCAAAACCCAATAGTTAATATTTTTTAAAATAAATGAAGCGTATTTCCCACAGAAAACAGAGCCTCATCTTTTTATGTGGAAATTTGTGTTGCACAGGCTTAAATTAAAAAATTTAAACATGTTTATGTCAAAAACTTCAGATTCCTGTTTTCTTAATCATGAATTGTCAACAATTAAAGAGCATCCTGGTCACAAAATTATCAAATATGAGTACAGGCAACATGAAGAGGAGGTCTTCATTTTGTACTGTTACCTGCATGACATGTTTAGTTAAAAGGAGTTATTACTGAGTCTATGTACATGCAGTTAGCAGTACAATCTGATAGGCTGGTTTTGACTCTAGGTGACCATCAAGTCTGAAGATGATCCCTCCGTGTATCAAGACCAGAAACAACTAAATGAAAGTCGTCAGTCTTGCAGTATGCTTCTTTACAACTAAAACAGGATGAAGAGTTTTAGGTTATTACTTGTAAAACATTGTCATGAAAATGGATTAAAAACAATCTATACCCAAAGTAACAATGGAAAGAGTTTATAATCAATATGATACAAAGAGATAAATAAGTGTCACGTTTAATATGTTGAAACCAGTCATCTAATAAACAGTGTTTAAGCGATCTTGGCTTCTGAATTATTTATACAACAGAGTGATCGCCCCACAACACACTAGGTGTTCACTGCAGAATAACACTAAGTTTGCAAGAAATGTACACTTTAACATTTAGGGAATACTATAAATATGAGTGTAGTGAAAAAACAACATATGACTAAAGAATTTATGTGAAAGGACATTCAAAATCGACTCATTATAATATAGATAATCAAAAGGAATGATACAGTCACTAAAATGCAAGAAAAATATGGTAACATAATAAGACCTGAACATAATTTTGCTGCTTCCAAAATATACAGTTTCAGTAGATAAACTCATAATATAAGGGAACGTTAAAAAGTAATGACCCCGAAATTTTATGTGGAAACTCTTAAGGCTTTTGAAATGAAACAAACGTTATTAAAATTCTACTCCTTTATTCTTTCTGTGTACATATTGGCAGCCGTCTGTGGTAGTACTATCAATGGAAAGTAAAAGACGAGTCAGGTGGCGGGACGGGACGCGGAAAGCAGTGCAATCGTTTTCGTAATTCGGAAATGGAGCGATTTATTTGTCGTCCAAAAGGGAATGATCATTGGGTTTTGGAGCACGGACTGAAGCATTTCCTTAACGACTAAGTCTCTAAAATGTTCACATTCCACCATGGTTAAAGTATACCACGCATGGCAGACAGGCCCTACGAAACTGTGTTACACCATGGTCCATAGATGACAGTGATCAACGATGGCTGCTGAGATGTGTATGGGTAAATAGACGTGCAACTGTTCAGAGATGAGCCAAGCGGCTGTCAACTTTGCCTCCTCGACGACCATTCAGCGAACGTTGCTGCATATGGGCCCCTGCAGCAGGTGGTCATACACCCACGCTGACTGCTGTTCATTGGCGACGAAGGCTACAGTCTGCACTGCAGTGCCGCAGCTGGTCGTTCGACGAGTAGCGACACGTGGCCTATTGAGACGATGCACGTTCTGTGCTCCGTTGGACTGGAAAAAACAGTCTGCAAGGACTATTGGAAGCGTCCAGCCTGGGAAGGGAGCATTATGGTCTGGAGAATGTTTTTATGGTATTTCTCAGTTGATCTCAACACCAAACAGGACCGTGTCCACCCCCACATGCAGTTTGTTTTTTATCAGCACAACGGCGTCTACCAGGGCAATGCAACCTGTCACACACCAATTTGGGGACAAGTCCCCTGGCACCTCCAGATAATGAGGGCAAATGAGTGCATCGCTGTCTGCGATGTCATTATGTCCACCTTAAATCCCCTATTTCAGAAGCCTCAATCGCAGTGTCTGGTCATCACGACTGCGTATCTGATTCTGATAGAATGTTAGTCCCACTTGTTAATTTATAAATTGGTTGGCGAATATGATGTGCTGTCTTCTGCCAGAGTGAAGACCTCGCCTCTGAGACTGCAGTCAGCCTGTTTTAGTGGACATAGCCGCTGCAAGCTGCCACCGCAGACTAACTTCTGATGCAGACGAGCCTGAGACTTACCGTGGTCACGGGATGTAGCTTGTGAATGCAGACTATTGTACTCAATCTGGTGAATCAGGTACATAAGTACCACCTCCCTTGCTGTACATTGTGTTGCTGATTTGGGTCCTGGGCTTTCACTTTCATGACACCCACCAATCGTGTGTGAGTGTGTGTGTTTGTGTGTTTGGAGCTTATGGGCACTCAGTGGCGACAATATCAGTGCCCTTATAAATAATAAGGAAACGAATGTGGGTAAATTGTCTAAAAATGTTGCCACACCAGGAGAAGTACACCTACAAAATAATATTCACTTATTCACTCAATCCTACATCATTCGCATTGATACACACAATCACTCCAGAGTCATTCCCTCCTCACTCACACTAACACAGTCACCCCACCTCACACTCTGTAAAACAAAGAAGAAGTAGTGAAAAATGTTATACCTGGGATGAAAACAGAACCAAAACCACAGAAGAGTGAAAACAACAGCATAGGGTAATATGAATGGATGATCACTCACAAAAAAACGGGTCAGCAAGGCACCCTCTCGACACATTAAGAACATCTCACTAAAATTTATCGAAAGAAGTCGGACATATCACAAAAGCTTAAAACTGTAAGCACATTAATTTGAATGTCACTTAAAATCGAGGGTAGCTCTGCTGGCAAATCTGCCGCTGCCCTCTGGTCTGAAAATAAAATACAGTCTAGTAAAATGTGACGCACAGATACTGTACACCACTGCAGAGTTTCCCATCGGAGCAACAAGCCATGCATCGGAGGACTGTAGCCTATGAAAGTAAGGACGACCTCATCCCATGAAAGGAGGTACGCAACAGCCGCATTGTGGACTTTACTACAGGCAGCTTATTATCTGTCATGTTGTGCCGTCACTCGTCTGTCCATCATTGCATGGTTCTGTACCTCAACAGGGAAGTGGTAGTGTGCAGGGGGATGGCACACTGAACCAACTGGAGATCATGCCACTCCTCCTCAGCTGCTACCTCCAACCTTTCTTTCTCTGCGATACCCATGCAGCCTGGTACCTACAGAAAGCCATCTCTTTCCCCAGCCATTGCTGTTGGAAGACGACATCCTGGATATTCTGTAGTACTTTAGCTGCTTGGTACAGTGAAGGGCACTCAGGGAATCGGGACAGAAAAGGAGTTTAGCAATGGAAGCATATCTCATTGCTCCAGTGCCGACAATATCGCATATAATTCTGGATTGGAGTCAGTAAAATCTCAAGGCAGTCAAATCTTGAGGACACGATAAGGAAAAATAGAGCACCCAACGGAGACCCTCTGTTTCGCTCCACCCATAAAGACAGCTGTAGAGTTGTGGAGCTCAGTTAAAATGTCATAAAATAATGTATTAAAACATATGGAGGAGTCCAATCTCTCCTGTACTCCACTAAATCAGAAATTACTCTGGGGTTATGCAGAAAACAGGATGACAGGTGGTTAAAACCCTGGATTTTGGGTAGTATATGCTTCAAACCAAGTGACTCAGGCGCACACTTCATTCAGATCTAAAACATCTTTGCTGTTCGTGAACGATTGGAGAAAACGCATTCCAGAGGCAAATGAGCAACAGTGAAGTGTGCAGGTGAACTCTAAGCTTCAAGGAACTTACATGCCTGATGCACTGTGAGGAGCTGCTGCCGGTTTGTGAATGGCGATTTCTCAACCTCAGGATAGAGACTGGGTATGAGGCTAGTCCCATAAGCACCTGTGGCCAGCCCCACCATCTGTGATAAGCTGTTGGCACTCACTTAACCGTACATCCATGTTGAGGCTGCTGAGATTGGCCAAACAAGTTCCTGGTAAGCAACAAGAGGTTTGTGCCTACAGACTCCTGTTCCAACTACATGCATGACATCACTGTTGGGTTCTGACAGTAGTGGGATAAAGCCGACACTAGGGCAATTTATTAGTGTTGATAGCCTACATCAGAAGCAAGTATACATACAGGGGCGAACCTCAAAAATGGCTCTGAGCACTATGCGACTTAACTTCGGAGGTCATCGTCGCCTAGAACTTAGAACTAATTAAACCTAACTAACCTAAGGACATCAAACGCATCCATGCCCGAAGCAGGATTCGAACCTGCGACCGTAGCGGTCACGCGGTTCCAGACTGAAGGGCCTTTAACCGCACGGCCACACCGGCTGGCAGGGCGAACCTACTGTTCTGTTCCATGTCAGCAATTAACCTATTGTTCTCTCTTGATTGACCTATTGATATATGCCACTATATATATAATTGATATCAAATTAATTAATTAATCCTGCTACTCCACCCCTCCACCCCTCAGGAAATCTCCCACCCTCTCCACTCACCCTCGCCGATACAAATACACTTCCAGGACTGCGTTATTCGAGTAGCTCCCTCCCACTCCATCAGTTAGAAAATTGATAACAAATTAATTATGCAAATTAATTAAATTGATCAATTAATTACTCCCACTCCATCTACATCTACATCTACATGATTACTCTGCAATTCACATTTAAGTGCTTGGCAGAGGGTTCATCGAACCACAATCATACTATCTCTCTACCATTCCACTTCCGAACAGCGCGCGGGAAAAACGAACACCTAAATCATTCTGTTCGAGCTCTGATTTCTCTTATTTTATTTTGATCATCATTCCTACCTATGTAGGTTGGGATCAACAAAATATTTTCGAATTCGGAAGAGAAAGTTGGTGACTGAAATTTCGTAAATACACTCCTGGAAATTGAAATAAGAACACCGTGAATTCATTGTCCCAGGAAGGGGAAACTTTATTGACACATTCCTGGGGTCAGATACATCACATGATCACACTGACAGAACCACAGGCACATAGACGCAGGCAACAGAGCATGCACAATGTCGGCACTAGTACAGTGTATATCCACCTTCCGCAGCAATGCAGGCTGCTATTCTCCCATGGAGACGATCGTAGAGATGCTGGATGTAGTCCTGTGGAACGGCTTGCCATGCCATTTCCACCTGGCGCCTCAGTTGGACCAGCGTTCGTGCTGGACGTGCAGACCGCGTGAGACGACGCTTCATCCAGTCCCACACATGCTCAATGGGGGACAGATCCGGAGATCTTGCTGGCCAGGGTAGTTGACTTACACCTTCTAGAGCACGTTGGGTGGCACGGGATACATGCGGACGTGCATTGTCCTGTTGGAACAGCAAGTTCCCTTGCCGGTCTAGGAATGGTAGAACGATGGGTTCGATGACGGTTTGGATGTACCGTGCACTATTCAGTGTCCCCTCGACGATCACCAGTGGTGTACGGTCAGTGTAGGAGATCGCTCCCCACACCATGATGCCGGGTGTTGGCCCTGTGTGCCTCGGTCGTATGCAGTCCTGATTGTGGCGCTCACCTGCACGGCGCCAAACACGCATACGACCATCATTGGCACCAAGGCAGAAGCGACTCTCATCGCTGAAGACGACACGTCTCCATTCGTCCCTCCATTCACGCCTGTCGCGACACCACTGGAGGCGGGCTGCACGATGTTGGGGCATGAGCGGAAGACGGCCTAACGGTGTGCGGGACCGTAGCCCAGCTTCATGGAGACGGTTGCGAATGGTCCTCGCCGATACCCCAGGAGCAACAGTGTCCCTAATTTGCTGGGAAGTGGCGGTGCGGTCCCCTACGGCACTGCGTAGGATCCTACGGTCTTGGCGTGCATCCGTGCGTCGCTGCGGTCCGGTCCCAGGTCGACGGGCACGTGCACCTTTCGCCGACCACTGGCGACAACATCGATGTACTGTGGAGACCTCACGCCCCACGTGTTGAGCAATTCGGCGGTACGTCCACCCGGCCTCCCGCATGCCCACTATACGCCCTCGCTCAAAGTCCGTCAACTGCACATACGGTTCACGTCCACACTGTCGCGTCATGCTACCAGTGTTGAAGACTGCGATGGAGCTCCGTATGCCACGGCAAACTGGTTGACACTGACGGCGGCGGTGCACAAATGCTGCGCAGCTAGCGCCATTCGACGGCCAACACCGCGGTTCCTGGTGTGTCCGCTGTGCCGTGCGTGTGATCTTTGCTTGTACAGCCCTCTCGCAGTGTCCGGAGCAAGTATGGTGGGTCTGACACACCGGTGTCAATGTGTTCTTTTTTCCATTTCCAGGAGTGTAGATCTCACCGCGACGAAAAACGTCTTTGCTTTAATGACTTCCATCCCAACTCGCGTATCATATCTGCCACACTCTCTCCCCTATTACGTGATAATACAAAACGAACTGCCCTTTCTTGCACCCTTTCGATGTCCTCCGTCAATCCCACCTGGTAAGGATCCCACACCGCGCAGCAATATTCTAACAGAGGACGAACGAGTGTAGCGTAAGCTGTCTCTTTAGTGGACTTGTTGCATCTTCTAAGTGTCCTGCCAATGAAACGCTACCTTTGGCTCGCCTTTCTCACAATATTATCTATGTGGTCTTTCCAACTGGAGTTGTTCGTAATTTTAGCACCCAGGTACTTAGTTGCATTGACAGCCTTGAGAATTGTACTATTTATCGAGTAATCGAATTCCAACGGATTTCTTTTGGATCTCATTTGGATCACCTCACACTTTTCGTTATTTAGCGTCAACTGCCACCTGCCACACCATGCAGCAATCTTTTCTAAATCGCTTTGCAACTGATACTGGTCTTCGGATGACCTTACTAGATGGTAAATTACAGTATCATCTGCCAACAACCTAAGAGAACTGCTCAGATTGTCACCCAGGTCATTTATATAGATCAGGAACAGCAGAGGACCCAGGACACTTCCCTGGGTAACACCTGATATCACTTCAATTTTACTCGATGATTTGCAGTCTATTACTACGAACTGCGACCTTCGTGACAGGAAATCACGAGCCCAGTCGCACAACTGAGACGATACCCCATAGAGCCGCAGCTTGATTAGAAGTCGCTTGTGAGGAACGGTGTCAAAAGCTTTACGGAAATCCAGAAATACGGAATCAATTTGAGATCCCCTGTCGATAGCGGCCATTACTTCGTGCGAAGAAAGAGCTAGCTGCGTTGCACAAGAATGATGTTTTCTGAAACCATGCTGATTACGTATCAACAGATCGTTCCCTTCGAGGTGATTCATAATGGTTGAATACAATATATGCTCCAAAACCCTACTCCAAACCGACGTCAATGATATAGGTCTGTAGTTCGATGGATTACTCCTACTACCCTTCTTAAACACTGGTGCGACCTGCGTAATTTTCTAATCTGTAGGTACAGATCTATCGGTGAGCGAGCGGTGGTATATGATTGCTAAGTAGGAAGCTGTTGTATCAGCGTAATCTGAAAGGAACCTAATCGGTATACAATCTGGACCTGAAGACTTGCCCGTATCAAGCGATTTGTGTTGCTTCGCAACCCCTAAGGTATCTGCTTCTAAGAAATTCATGCTAGCAGCTATTCGTGTTTCAAATTCTGGAATATTCCATTCGTCTTCCCCGGTGAAGGAATTTCGGGAAACTGCATTCAATAACTCCGCTTTAGCGGCACAGTCGTCGGTAACCGTACCACCGGCGAAGGTATTGACTACGTCTTGCCGCTTGTGTACTTTACATACGACCAGAACTTCTTCTGATTTTGTACCAAATTTCGAGACAATGTTTCTTTGTGGAACCTATTAAAGGCATCTCGCATTGAAGTCCGTGCCAAATTTCACGCGCCGGCCGTTGGTGGCCGAGCGGTTCTAGGCGCTTCAGTCTGGAACCGCGCGACCGCTACGGTCGCAGGTTCGAATTCTGCCTCGGGCATGGATGTGTGTGATGTCCTTAGGTTAGTTAGGTTTAAGTAGTTCTAAGTTCTAGCGGACTGAGGACCTGAGATGCTAAGTCCCATAGTGCTCAGAGCCATTTGAACCATTTGAAATTTCGCGCTTCTGTAAATTTTTGCCAATCTTGGGATTTCGCGTTCTTCTGAACTTTGCATGCTTTTTCCGTTGCCTCTGCAACAGCGTTTGGACCTTTTTTGTGTACCATGGGGGATCAGTTCCATCTCTTACCAATTTATGAGGTATGAATCTCTCAATTGCTGTTGCTACAATACCTTTGAATTTGAGCCACATCTCGTCTACATTTGCATAGTCAGTTCGGAAGGAATGGAGATTGTCTCTTAGGAAGGCTTCTAGTGACACTTTATCCGCTTTTTTAAGTAAAATTTTTTGCATTTGTTTCTGGTGGATTTGGAAGAAACGGTATTGAGCCTAGCTACAACGACCTTGTGATCACTAATCCCTGTATCAGTCATGATGTTCTCTATTAACTCTGGATTGTTTGTGGCTAAGAGGTCAAGTGTGTTTTCCTAACCATTTACAATTCGCGTGGGTTCGTGGACCAACTGCTCGAAATAATTTTCGGAGAAAGCATTTAGGACAATCTCGGAAGTTGTTTCCTGCCTACCACCGGTTTTGAACAAGTATTTTTGCCAACATATCGAGGGAAGGTTGAAGTCCCCACCAACTATAACCGTATGAGTGGGGTATTTATTTGTTACGAGACTCATGTTTTCTCTGAACTGTTCAGCAACTATATCATTGGAGTCTGGGGGTCGGTAGAAGGAGCCAATTATTAACTTAGTTCGGCTGTTAAGTATAACCTCCACCCATACCAATTCGCAATGAGTATCTACTTCGACTTCACTACAAGATAAACTACTACTGACAGACACAAACACTCCACCACCAATTCTGCCTAATCTATCTTTCCTGAACACCGTCTGAGACTTCGTAAAAATTTCTGCAGAACTTATTTCAGGCTTTAGCCAGCTTTCTGTACCTATAACGATTTCAGCCTCTGTGCTTTCTATTAGCGCTTGAAGCTCAGGGACTTCCCAGCACAACTACAACAATTTACAACTACAATTCCGACTGTTCCTTGATCCAAGCACGTCCACGATGGCATCACGGTGTTTCCCCAGCAGGCACGTGGGTCCCTTCCCCGACTGCCCCTCCCTCTACACCCCTAGTGGGAAAGTGAAATTTTCACGGTAAATTCAAATATATGGGAAGATCAAATTTTGCATGTTCACATTAAGGTTTGGTGACCAGCTGACCAACTTCATAATATTACCATCAGAGGGTCATGTTGTCAATGTCCACCTCTATGTCCACGTCCACATCCATAAACACCCCTACCATTTCTCCCCCACTACCTCCCTTCCTCCTCCTCCTCCACCTCCTCCACTTGTGAGGGAGCTCCAGCGTGCGCTGAGGTTCACATGAGGACAGACATAAGTCTCTATTTTGTGTGCAATGCAGTACATTGTGTCTTTAAACAATTTCATTTGCCATTGAGTGAACACTAGACAGCAGCTCCATCAAATTTCAACAAGAACTGCTAGATGTATAGTGGATATTTTCGCTTTTAGTCTAGCACTAGAGAGTTGCTCCAGCCAGTCTAGCCAATAGCTGTATATGGGAAGGATGGGAACACTGATAGGACAGAAAGCTATCACTGAAGTACAGGGGAGTAATCTCCTGCCGATTTACAAATGAATAGCTGCTACTGGGAGGAACATAAGGATGACTAATAATAATATTAGAACAGCACCCACTGTCCTACTACACGTTTTTTTCCTTTGTTGTAATTTCATACCTCTGCCTCATGTGGGAAGGGGTGGCCTGGTATCGGAACAATCCATCGCTCTTCACGCAAGAGACTGTGTAAACGACATAGGAGAATGATAAAAACAGATAATTAGGGGTTAACAGAAGAATTTATCACATGATAAGGGGAAACAATTGGAGGTAAATATACAAAAAGGAGGAGTTCAACGAGGTTCTTCTGCATAATGTCCACATATAAATAAAGTCACATATGACTAAGATGTGGCACAGGAACACCGGCGGCACAGAGAACACGATAAAAAACGGTGTCCACAGTATTAAAAGTCACACCTGGCGACGACATTTGAAACACAATACACGTAACTAACACATACGGCGGGCACAAAAATACGACGGAGAGTAAACTAGATTAATCTCGGAAGCACATCTACATCTACTTTTTCATTTATACTCCGCAAGCCACCCAACGGTGTGTGGCGGAGAGCACTTTACGTGGCATTGTCATTACCTCCCTTTCCTGTTCCAGTCACATATGGTTCGCGGGAAGAACGACTGCCGGAAAGCCTCCGTGCGCGCACGAATCTCTCTGATTTTACACTCGTAATCTCCTCGGGAGGGATAAGTAGGGGGAAGCAATATATTCGATACCTTATCCAGAAACGCACCCTCTCGAAGCCTGGACAGCAAGCTACACCGCGATGCAGAGCGCCTCTCTTGCAGAGTCTGCCACTTGAGTTTGCTAAACATCTCCATAACGCTATCACGCTTACCAAATAACCCTGTGACGAAACGCGCTGCTCTTCTTTGGATCTTCTCTATCTCCTCTGTCAACCCGACCTGGTACAGATCCCACACTGATGAGCAATACTCAGGTCTAGGTCGAACGAGTGTTTTGTAAGCCACCTCCTTTGTTGATGGACTACATTTTCTAAGGACTCTCCGAATGAATCTCAACCTGGCACCCGCCTTACCAACAATTAATTTTATATGATCATTCCACTTCAAATCGTTCCGGCAAAGGGGGAGAATCCAGAAAGGAATGGAAAAGGAGGGAGAGGAAAGGGGTTCATTTGAGGCGGGTATGGCAGGAAAGGGCAGAAGGCGGGAGCTGGTAGCACACCAAGGGTCAGGAGACAGGGAGGGTGGGGAAGGCAGCAATCCAGGAAGGAGCGCAAAGAGTGGGAAAAGAGAAGTGAGAAGTCAGGGGGGTAGGAGGGAAGAAACAGTAAGGGGGTGGGAAAGAACAGGGATCCTAGGAAGGAGGGAAGGAGAAGTAGAGCCAGAGCTGGAAGTTAAATAATGGGGTGAAGCTCATTATCTGGGTTGGAGAGACGCTGAAAGTTTCATTGGGATAGGAAATGTCCAAGGAAATGGAGGAGATGTGGGAAAGGATTGAGGTCATAGAGGATCCTCATGGGGATTGGGAGACAGATATAGAAGGTGAGGTGGAAATCGTGGTGTTCAAGGATTTGGAGGGCCTTATAAAATTTAGGAGGGACAGAGATCCTGGTGACGCTGGCATAGCAAAGGGTGGGATGGATCAAGGGTTTTTAGGTATGAAGGATAGTGGAAGGGTGGAATCTGCATGTCTGGCTGGACAGGAGTTTCACAAGATAGAGTCCATTGTGGACTCTACAGTTGATGGAAAGGAGTTGGGGAGTTCAGGTTAGGTGACAGTCGAGGGTGAGGTCCAGGCATTTCAAAGTGAGAGTAAGTTGGATATGATGGTCATAGACGGTTAGGTAGAAATCATGGAAGGAAGGGATGGTACAACATATAAAGAATGCCTCTGTTTTTGAAGGACTGATCCAAAGGAGCCACTGGTTACATCAAGTGACAGACTGGCGTAAATGAGTTTGAAGGGTGCGCTGGGACCGTTGAAGGGGAACAGAGGGCAAGGAAGGCGGTGTCATCAGCATGTTGAAGGAGATGGACGGGTGGGTGTGGTTTGTGCATATCAGCGGTGCACAGGAGGTAGAGAGGAGAAAGGATGGAGCCTTGGGGCATGTCTGTGGAGGGTAGAAGGTATGGGAATTGGTATTATGGATGGTGACGTAGGAAGGATGGTGGGAGAGGAAGGATGCAATGAGATGGATGAAGCGGATAGGAAGGGCATAGGTCTGGAGCTTGAAAAGGAGCCCAGAATACCATACATGTTCATAGGCATTCTAGAAGTCGAGGGAAACAAAAAGAGCAGAGCGATGGGAGTTAAGCTGGAGAGAGAAGAGGAGGGTAAGGTTAAGGAGCTCGTCATCAGCGGAGGAGGGGGTCCCAGAACCACACTGGGTAAGAGGGAGGAAGTGTTGTTCGGGTAGGTGGTGATGGATACAGCATGAAAGGATGCATTCAGACAATAGAACACAGATGTGAGGCATATGGGATGATAGGAGGAGGTGTCAGGAGGGGGTTTGTTGGGTTTAAGGAACAATGTGGTGTGGAAGTCTTCTACAGTTCAGGGTAAAATCTCGTGGAGAGAATCGTGTGGCAAGGGTGGCGAGGAAGAAGAGAGGAAATTCCTTGAGTTGTCACTAGGCAATTGTGATCAGGGGTGGTGTTGCACTTGGAGCAGAAGATGAGTTTAATGTTGTGTGCTGTTATAAGGGTGTTTAATTCTAAGGGTGGTAATGGGCCTGAGTACTGGAAGCCAGGAGCAAGTGTGATCAAGGACGGTGGGGAAGAGGGAGTAATCATGTATGGAGAAGACTTCAGAGTGGTGGGAAGCAAAATGGTTAGTCTCACTAAGGTTGTCAGGGAAGGGACGGTTGTCATGGAAGAGTGGGCAATTGAGAGTCAGTGGCTACCAGTTAGGTGTTGGTAGGCAGTGCAGTACTTGGGGGAGCTGACAGGGAGGATAGCTTTGAGTTGTGTGCATGTTTGGCCCCAGTCCTGGAGTTTCTTTACTGTCACGAGGTTTCAAATATGTCTTTGTAGTTACCAGTCACAAGTGTGGAAGAAGGAACAGTAGGGCCTGCAGGATTCATAGACTAGTATGGCCTGTGGAGGAAGGATAGAATGGTGGGGGTGAGTAGGTTTAAAGGCAAGGTGGACTTCTGCAGTGGCAGAGATGATCTTCTGGAGGAAGCGCGAGGCGTGAGTGATGTTATCAGGATGTTGGAAGGTGAGGGGATTACCTCTGAACTGGGTGTCGATGGATCCCTGTTAGGTATTCCAGTCAACACGGCGGTAATAGTGAACGACCTTGGAAGGGACAACAGGCTGGGGAGCTTAAGGAGGGCGAGGGGCAAAGGAGATGTTGAGAAGGACTGGAAAGTGGTCACTGTCAATGGGCTTTAAGACTTCCACAGTGCTACACCCAAGGAGGTTGGGGGAAACGAGGACGACATAGGTGGTGGTGTTACTATCAGGCTGAGGGATGTGTACGAGGTCATCTTGGGTGGTGAAAGGGACCTGATGCGACTGCAAAAGTGTGGCAGGGTTTCAGCTATGGATGATGAGGTCTGCAGCAATCACATAGGTGGAGGATGTGCGATCAATATGGCAGAGAAAGCCACAGAGAATGGAGAACAGCAGGACAGACATAGATGGTGACACAGGTGATGGAGCAGGTGGGGAAAGCTGCTGAGGATAAGGTGTTCCATAGGTTCATTGAGCAGTGGCTGTGGCCAGACAGGGATATGCTTAAGGTGGCCAATAGTGACCCCAACTCGCACTAAGAGGAGCGGACTATCGGTATGGCGAAGGGCATAGGAGAGGTTGGAGGAAGGTTTCATTGTGGATGAAGGTGTCAAGCTGGTGTGGGGACATGGTACGTATGAATAGAGGCTTGTTTGCAGGGAAGGAGCGGATGTTTGTTAAAGGAGATGATACCGTGATTGTAACACGATGGAAGTGGAAGAAGGGGGGAAGAGAGTGGCTTAGGTGAAGGTGTCGAGGTGGGTAAAGACAAAGTGTGCTTGGTTGTAGGAGTAGGTGGCGTGCATGTTAAGGTAAAAAATGGAGCAGGCAGGTAGGAAGATGTGCTGGTGGGTGTGTGGGCATTGGAAGTGGTTAATGTTCTGAAGCACTACTGCAAGGAAACGGATGGTTTTCAGCTGAGGGGGAGGGGCAGGCAGAGAGAATTGTTGGGGTGGAGAGGCTGATCAATGGTACCAATACGGATCATTAGCTTGGGTTTGGTGGGAGGGAGTTTTGCTTTTCATTTATAGAAATAGGTTGGGTGGGCTTAATAACAGGTATTATATGAATAAGGGGAGGCAAAGGTGGGACATTGTTTACAGAAGTAAGAAGCTTTACAGTGGGGGCAGGTGGGAGGATTTCTACTTTCAGAGGAGAGGTGATTATTGTAAACCAGGAACTTTAGGCACTGCTGGGACTGGGGAAGGAAGCAGTGATGGTCAACAGGGTGGCAGCGGTTATAGATGAGATTTCCCTGTGTAAATATGTGGTCGATTCTGTGAAGACACTGATGAGAAAGGTGGGTGCAGAGTCATTATTAATGTGGCAGGGTGGGCGTTCAGTTCCACCAACACCTCTGTGACCACAGGCTGAGCTTAATCATCACAATGGTGATGGTTGGAGGATGGCAAGGGGGTTGGAGCTGGTGGGGAGATGAGGGGTTAAGGAAGGGTGTGAAGTTAGCATGGGAGACCTTTTCGAGTAAGTCAGTATGGAGGGAGGGATTGTGGGATTTTATGAGGATGGTGTCTTTGTGGGGGATGAGTTGGGAGGTGTGCATGGAGGGGGGTTTGGGATGTGGGAACAGGGGTGGTATCAATGAGGGGTAAGAAAGAATGGAGGTTGATGTTGGTGGGGGCAGGTGCGGTTGACACTGGGCCATTTAGGGTGTTTTGTGGTGAGGGAGGCCTGGGAGGAAGAGTGAGGGCAGGTTGGAATGGGATGTCATGGGAGGCAGGCTCTTCTCAGGCTGCAGTGGTGACAAAATGAGGTAGTGACAGTAATGCTTCTGCAGTGCTACTGTGATCTGACAGGCTGTGAACTGGGAGGGTGAAAAAGGTGTGGTGGTTGTAGGCAAGGGGGAACGCCTTAGGACAGATGGTGGAGGTGGGAGTGGGAGGCTGGATGTGTGGAGCAGGGCCAGAGGAGAAACTCCATGAATTGATGCTGATGACAGGGAAGGGGGGGTGTATATGATGGTGGTGCTTGGGGTATCAGTGATGAAAGGGAGATGAGCCTTCCAGCGATGGGTGTCGCCAAGGTAGGAAGCGAAATGATGAACAAGAAGACAAAACAGCAGAAGAAGATGGAGAGGGAGAAACAGCACTAGGATGCTGACACATGATAGGCGACGACAGCGACAGTGAAGAAGGCCAGCTGCAGGGACGGTAGTGGCAGTGACAGTAACGAGGGTCAGCGACATGACAGTGACAGCGATGGCGACAGCGATTGCGATTGCGATGGCGATGGTGGCAGGCAGCGGAGGTAGGCAAGCAGCAGCTCTCCACGAAGTAGTGGGTGGCAGCAAACAGCAGCAACGTGCAGCGACGATGTCGATGGAGGTGAAGAGACAGCACAGGGCAGGACCACTGATACTTCTTCCAATCGGTGAGTATGTTCTGAAGGTAGCCCAAAGTACAAATTCTTCCATGTGGAAGGAGGAGTTTCAAACGTCTCATGCCACTGACCCATAAAATTCTGCCCCTGTAAACAGGACTCCTGTAGAAACATCATCTGGGATTGAAACATACCTATTAATAAGACGCAAGTCGCATCTTAGCCAACAGAAACATGGGAAATATATTATACAATATACTTCACAAATGTGGTGTTCATTAATTTACAATGTGTATTGTGTACCTGAAGAGAGGGTCAGCTATGGACTTGCGCACAGCACAGATCAAGCTAATCTGTGACGTCCTGCTGGCCGAGCATTCATGCTGCCAGCTGCTGCACATTGCAAGACAAACAGCTGCGGCTTGGATGTATACAGCAGTTCGAACGAATTCCACCGCCACATTGACCATCACCCCCCCCCCCCCCCCACCACTTTACTCATTTTGAGACATGAATGTTGTTGACCATGTTGTTCTCACGCGAAATGTAGATTTTTTCGCTTTTATACGAATTATTTTTGAAGGCAGAAGAAATCTGCACACGCGTTTTCATATCACTTAAGTGTCGTCACTTGTGGGGAAAATACTGTAACAATACGGCATAGCACATATTTTCTCTAAGTATTCTCGCATCATTAAAAAAAATCTGCTCTAATTGGCTTAATATCTGTTATATCCGGCATTACTTGGTCGTATCGCCACGGACGTCCTCGATCCCATTGACAGTGAACATCTCCCCATCCTTCTCACCATCTCGTCCACCCAAGACCCCCTTGAGCCTCCCTATCTTCTGCCCCTCCGAAGTGCATCCTCGACTACTGCCACGCCGACTGGGACACCTACTGGGAATCCATTGCCTCACAGGTCGAAAGCCACCCCTTTCACCATTCCGATGACGTCACCCATGCCTCTTCCTTCCTCCAGACGACCATCACTGACGATGTAGAGGCCACCATTCCTACCAAACTCATCCACCATCACCGCCCCATGCTTCCTCCACAGTCTGTCCTCATTCTTTGTTAGTCCCGCAGGCTCTACCACTCCTTCCTCCCCACCTGTGAACGGGATACACTCCTCCGTCAGCTGCAATTACAACAACACGTCCAGAACATCCTCGCAGCAAAGTAACGCTGGGACTGGTGCCAAACATGTACATGCCTCAACTCCGCCCTCCCTGTCAACTCCTCCAAGTAGTGGTCTGCCTTCCACCGCCTTACTAGTAGCCATCCAGCCCCGCATTATCCTGTTCTCCACGACAACCCCACCTTTCCTGACAACCTCAGTAAGGCTAACCATTTTGCTTCGCACTGCTCTGAGGTTTCCTCCATTCCTGACGATCTCCATTTTGATTACTCCCTCCTCCCCACTGTCCTTGAATGCACTGAGAGCCTGTAGTGCCACTCACCCTTAGTTTCTGGTACTTGGATTAGTTACCCCCTCAGACATAAACACTCCCATCACCATACACAACATCACACTCGTCCTCTGCTCCAAATGCAACACCACCCCTGGTCACAACAGTGTCACCCACTGCGACCTTAAGGAATCCCCCCTGTCCTTCCTGGCTGCCCTTGCTACCCTGCACAATTTCTCCTCTCCACTGGTTTTACCATGTCTTGTGCAAGACTTCCCATGTATTTCTGTTCCCTAAAGCCAACAAATCCCCCTCAGATCATTTTCTATCGTCCCATCTGCCTCACCTCCAAGTTTGGTAAGAAGTCCATCCTCTCCCTACATATTCATCACCATCTTAATGAGCACCACCTCCTCCCCCTTACCCAGTGTGGCTTCTCGCCCTCCTTCTCAGCCAGCACCCAACTCCTTAACCTTACCAATCTTCTTTCCCTCCAACTTGACTCCCATCACTCTGCTATCTTCGTTTCCCTCGACTTCCAGAACGCCTACGACCATATCTGGCATCCCGGCATCTTCTGCAAACTCCAAACCTATGCTCTCCCGATCGGTTTCGTACATCTCCTTGCTTCCTTCCTCTCCCATCGTCCCTCCTATGTCACACCCACTAATCCAACTCCCTTACTTTCTGTCCCACTGCTGGCATGCCCCAAGGGTCCATCTTTTCCCCTCTCCTCTATCTCCTGTATACTGTCAATATGCCCAAACCTCCCCCACCAGCTCCACTGCCTTCCTGGCCCATTATCCTACCCGTCAATGGTCCCAACGTACCCAAAACCCACATTCACCAGTTCACCACTTGTTGCAACCCCTCCAAGACCAAGCCAATCATCATAGGACGCACCACCAGTTCCTTCTGTGTTCAAGATTTCTACCTAAATATTTCTAGTAGTCATATTCACCTCAGTCCTACCCTGAAATACCTTGGCCTCACACTTCACTGTCACCTCGCCTGGAGTCCCCATCTCCTTACAGTCTCACACAAAGCCCACAATAGACCCTACCTCCTTAAACTCCTGTCTGGCTGGACATGTGGACTTCAGCCTTCTACCATCCTTCGCACCTATAAATCTGTGATCCTTCTGATCCTTTGTTATGCCAGCGTTACTTTGATTTCCACCTCTCCCAGATTATATAAAACCCACCAAGTCCTAGAATACCATACACTCCACCTCGCCTTCCATATCTGTCTTCTGTTCCTCACACACATTCTCTATGATCTCACCACCTTTTCCCCACATTCTTCTTTTCCTTAAACACATCTGCACACTGTATGTCGTCCACCAACTCAATCCCCCCCATCACCTAGTGTCCCTCTTCCTCTCCAGACCCAGCCTGTTGCCGCACCTTTACCATTGTGTCCCACACAGTTTCCATTTCCACACCCTCCGTCTCCTTTCCCAACCCAAGTTCCAGCACCTACCCTCCCATATGATGAGCTTTGCCCTGAAATCTACCCCTTCTACGAATTCCTCAGGGCTCCCGCTCTCCTTCTCTCCCCCTGAGCAGTTTTTCTCCCTCCTACACCCACCTCCCTTTCCCATGCCCCATTATGTGATTCTGAGTTCCCTCCTGCCTTGTCTTCCCTCTTCATCTCCCACCCCACCCATCTCTTACCTCTTGGTGTGCCCCCTGCCTCCCTTTTCCTCTTCCTATCATCCCCCGAGCCCCCCTGCACCTTCCTCCCCTATTTTTCCTCCCTCTCAGGCCTACTGTCCCTCAGCAGGCCCCTACCTGTGGTTTTTATTCTTTGTGTGTGCTCTGTCGTTTACAGTGGTGTTTTTATACTGTGGCCAACTTTTTACATGTGTGTGACTAAAGTGTATTTTAGGTGCCCCACAAATTGCCAGCTGGGTTCTTTAACTTAATGTAGGCTTTTTTAACTGCTCCCCCCCCCTCCCCAGTGTATGTCCCTATGCTAGTGTATATTTTAACTTCCATTATCTCTATTTACTGTATTTACATATCCCCCTTTCCTCACCCTTTTTATGTATGCATTCCCCTTTTTTTATATTTTTTGTAAAGTCACTAGGCTTCAGAGTGGCGAACTTTGCCACTGCCAGCCCACCCCTGCCCATTGTGGAATGAGTGTGAATTACAATCAAGGGAAAAAAAGAAAGGTGTAGTCCGCACAAGCTTTTATAAGGCCCTCCAAACCCTAGAACACCATGTGCTCCACCTTGCCTTCGTCTATCCGCCTTCTGTCCCATACATGGCTCCTGTATGACCTCATCCCCTTCACCCACCTCCTCCTTTTCCTCCAACATATTCACTCCCTTTAAACTGCCCATAGCCTTGATCCCCCCACCTCCTGGCGTCCTTCTTTGTCTCCATTCCCCACACATTTCTGTGCATCTATCGCTGTATGCCCCCTCTCTCCACCTCCACACCCTCCATCAGGGCAATTTCCAGCATCTCCCCTTCCCAGGTGATGAACTTCACCATGATGCCTCCTCTTCCTGCCAACTGTAGCCTGGCCTTGGCCCCCTCCCAGTGTCACCCCTCATCCTCTCTCCTCCTTCCCCCAGAGCGGTTTTTCCCCCTTCCCCCCCTGAATCTCTGCACCAATCCTCAGCTGTTTCCGTTTCCTGCCCTTCCCTCCCCAGATCGCTCCATCGCACCCCCCCTTCTCCCTTTCTCTCCCTCCCTCTACCACTGACCATTCCCCCTTTTCTTCCCTTCTCCCTCACATCTGTACCCCTGGCAGATCCTCCCAGTTTGTTCTTTGTCATCAGTGTGCCACATCACTGTTGTATTCTGTGCTGTTCTACAGTGACATCAAGTGCTGTGATTTTATTCATGTGCTGGACTTGTACATAGCGTTGCTGTTCGTGATTGTTCTATGATACACGGCCATTGCAACTTTTACGCTCCAGCTGTGCTTTGCCTTGTGTTCTTTTAATCGTCACAGTGTGTGGTTTTCTGTGTACACAACTTTTTCAGATTTTTACAGTCAGAGGGTCTATACAAGGGCGATGTACTTGAGGACAATATTATGGAAATGGAGGAGGATGTAGATGAAGATGAAATGGGAGATGTGATACTGCGTGAAGAGTTTGACAGAGCACTGAAAGACCTGAGTCGAAACAAGGCCCCCGGAGTAGACAACATTCCATTGGAACTACTGACGGCCTTGGGAGAGCCAGTCCTGACAAAACTCTACCATCTGGTGAGCAACATGTATGAGACAGGCGAAATACCCTCAGACTTCAAGAAGAATATAATAATGCCAATCCCAAAGAAAGCAGGTGTTGAGAGGTGTGAAAATTACCGAACTATCAGTTTAATAAGTCACAGCTGCAAAATACTAGCACGAATTCTTTACAGACGAATGGAAAAACTGGTTGAAGCCAATCTCGGGGAAGATCAGTTTGGATTCCGTAGAAACACTGGAACATGTGAGGCAATTCTGACCTTACGACTTATCTTAGACGAAAGATTAAGGAAAGGCAAACCTACGTTTCTAGCATTTGTAGACTTAGAAAAAGCTTTTGACAATGTTGACTGGAATACTCTCTTTCAAATTCTAAAGGTGGCAGGGGTAAAATACAGGGAGCGAAAGGCTATTTACAATTTGTACAGAAACCAGATGGCAGTTATAAGAGTCGAGGGACATGAAAGGGAAGCAGTGGTTGGGAAGGGAGTAAGACAGGGTTGTAGCCTCTCCCCGATGTTGTTCAATCTGTATATTGAGCAAGCAGTAAAGGAAACAAAAGAAAAATTCGGAGTAGGTATTAAAATTCATGGAGAAGAAATAAAAACTTTGAGGTTCGCCGATGACATTATAATTCTGTCAGAGACAGCAAAGGACTTGGAAGAGCAGTTGAATGGAATGGACAGTGTCTTGAAAGGAGGATATAAGATGAACATCAACAAAAGCAAAACGAGGATAATGGAATGTAGTCGAATTAAGTCGTGTGATGCTGAGGGTATTAGATTAGGAAATGAGACACTTAAACTAGTAAAGGAGTTTTGCTATTTGGGGAGCAAAATAACTGATGATGGTCGAAGTAGAGAGGATATAAAATGTAGGCTGGCAATAGCAAGGAAAGCGTTTCTGAAGAAGAGAAATTTGTTAACATCCAGTATTGATTTAAGTGTCAGGAAGTCATTTCTGAAAGTATTCGTATGGAGTGTAGCCATGTATGGAAGTGAAACATGGACGATAAATAGTTTGGACAAGAAGAGAATAGAAGCTTTCGAAATGTGGTGCTACAGAAGAATGCTGAAGATTAGATGGGTAGATCACATAACTAATGAGGAAGTATTGAATAGAATTGGGGAGAAGAGGAGTTTGTGGCACAACTTGACCAGAAGAAGGGATCGGTTGGTAGGACATGTTCTGAGGCATCAAGGGATCACCAATTTAGTATTGGAGGGCAGCGTGGAGGGTAAAAATCGTAGAGGGAGACCAAGAGATGAATACACTAGGCAGATTCAGAAGGATGTAGGTTGCAGTAGGTACTGGGAGATGTAAAAGCTTGCACAGGATAGAGTAGCATGGAGAGCTGCATCAAACCAGTCTCAGGACTGAAGACCACAACAACAACAACAGTCATCCCCTTTTGTATGTTCTCTTCCATTCTGTTCGCCCTTCTTATATCTCCGTTTCGCCATATTTTCTCCTTTATGTTGTTTTAAATGTCTTCCTGTCATGTACTTTCTGTCTCTTGGCTGAAGAGCAGCACCTATGCTGATGCCAGCCTGCCTGAGACACCAGAATTGAAATTCAATAAAGAAAGAAAAAAGGGGCAGTTATCCACCATCGTCTATTCATTTGCCAGGGCTGCCCTGCGAAGTGATCTACGAGTCTGCTGCCTCGTCACTGTCGCCATCGCCATCCTTGTGTCTGTGTTTGTCGTCTTTGTCTGCCTATCCTTCATCACTCCATCTCTCC
This sequence comes from Schistocerca piceifrons, assembly GCF_021461385.2. Lineage (NCBI taxonomy): Eukaryota > Metazoa > Arthropoda > Insecta > Orthoptera > Acrididae > Schistocerca > Schistocerca piceifrons. Next base: position 192,043 of record NC_060145.1, read on the forward strand.
CTGACCACCTTCTCCTCCACCACTCACCCTGCCAACTCATGCGTCCCCTGCCCAATCCAACGTCACCACACCCAGTGATTCACTGCGACAACTACCTCATAGCGCCACCAATCTCCAGGGTCAGCACTGTCAAGCCCATCCCTCGACTTCCTTCCCATCTCACCCTCACCAGAAAGCCCACCAACCGCCCCATTGTGGACCCTGCTCCTGCCACCTCCATTGAAAAGGCCCATTCCATCCCAACCATTCTAACCCCATGCCCACTACTCCTTGTCCCCCCTCCAAATCTCCTGCTGTGTACATCTTCTTCCTCTCTTGCCCTGACCCAAAGTTCTTTGAAGCCTGCTCCCTCATCCTTGAGATCAGAAAGTACATCCCCAACGCCCCTGCTGGCTCTCCATACATCGCATCTACAACGATTCCAGCCATACCTTCCTTATGAGCGACCTTACTGACTCCGCCTCCTCCGTTTACCTTCTCCTAGCCGAGGGAATCCTCATATACGAGCACTGACGTAAATCTGACGCGTCCCAATCCTATCCCCAAACCTACCACTGCCATAAGCGTCTTGTCTACAATATCTACAATAACCATCTCACCTCTGTCGACAGAAATCTGCCCACCTGCCCTCACTGCAATGAAGACAACCTCACCTCCCCTCCTTCTTGCAATGTCTGCTATGAAGCTCACCCCACATACTTCTAGAAATGTAAAGATAAATCCTCTTCCACCATACTCGAACTCACCGTCCCTGCCTGTCCTTAAACTAGCCAATCCACTCTGACAATTCTCTCTGCCCACCATTACTGCCGAAGACATCATCTATTTCCTCACCATGGTCTTCCAGACCGTCCACCCATTCCAGCAGGCACACACCCTCCAGAATATTTCCCTTGCCACCCATTGCATCTTTCATCTTAACAATTATGACACCTTCTCCCAAAACCAAGCATGCCTTATCTTCACTCACCTCAAACCCTCGTCACTCTCATTTCCCTCCTTCATCCTCCTTCACTACATGACAGCAGTACAGTATCATTAACTAAAACATGTTCCCCTTCCTTGCTATGAAGCCCCTCTTCATTCACACCTGGTCCAACCATCATGTAGACACCTTCATCCTCAATGAAACCTTTCTTTAACCTTACCACACTGTCTGCACCTCTCCTTTGTTCTATATAGTACCAACAACCCCTGACCATTAGCGTGAGATGGGGTTGCTATTGGCCACCTGAAGTATATCCCTGACTGACAACAACCCCCTGCTTCATGGCTTTACTGAACACTTTATTCTCATAGTCTTTCTTTTCACCCTGACTATAATCTGCACCACCATCTATGTTCTTCCCGCTACTCTCATCCCATACTACGTCCTGGCACCCACTGATTGCACCTCCTTCACCTATGTGACTACTGCATGCCTTAACATGCTTCCCCATGACCCCACATACCTCTGTTGACTTCATCCAAGGTGACCTTCTTCTCCTCCTCCTCCAGCACACAAATCCTGATGTAACACCACCTCTGATGTCGTCCTCGCCTCCTTGAACCTCCTTGGTCACATACCGCTGAAGTCCTCGATCTCATTATCATTGATCACCTCGCAGCCCTCCTTATCATCTCCCTCACCCCTCGCCCTCCATCACCCCCTGCCCAAAGTTATTCACAGTTACCCCTGGGCCGACTGGAATGCTTACCAGGACTTCATTGCCACCTAGGTCAGAATTCACCCCCTCACCTTCCAACATACTGGTGGCATCACCCACACTTCATCCATCCTCCAGAAGATCCAGTCTGGTACTGTGGCAGCCAACATTCCTGTCAAAGCGATCCATCAACATTGCCCTCCCCTCCCCCCCCCCCCCCCACCCCGAAGGACCATACACCTTCTCTGTGAGACCCATCCGCTCTACTGTTCCCACCTACACACTCGTGATGCACTCCTCTGTCACGAACAATTTCAGAGACTCATCTGCAGCGACTGACAGCAAAGAAACGCCGGAAATGGCGTCACACTTGTGCATGCCTCAACACCACTCTCCCTATCAACTCCTCCAAGTACTGGTCCATCTTACGTCTCCCCACTGGCAGCAACGTTGCCCCACATTACCCACTCCTATATGACAACCACCCCTTTTGTGATAACCTCAGTAAGGCTAATCATTTTGCATCCTATCTCTCTGACGTCTTCTCCATACCTGACGATCCCCGCATTGACAACACCATCTTCGCCAAGGTCCATGAACATACTGACACCACTGTCCTAGCTTCCAGTTTCAAACATGTACCCGGCTCATAGGATAGTAGTTGGAGGTGACTTTAATTTACCCTCGATATGTCGGCGAAAATACATGTTTAATTCCGGAGGTACGCATAAAATGTCATCCGAAATTGTGCTAAACGCATTCTCTGAAAATTATTTCGAGCAGTTAGTTCATGGGCCAAAGAGAACAGTTAACGGTTGTAAAAACAAACTTGACCTCTTAGCAACAAATAATCGTCACTTAATAAGGAACATCAAAACCGATATAGGGATTAGTGAGCACAGGGTTGTCGTAGCGAGATTGAATATTGTAATCCCCAAATCCTCGAAAAATAAGCGAAAAATATACCTATTCAGAAAAGAAGATAAAAATTCACTTGACTCCTTCATGAGAGACAATCTCCACTCATTCCAAATTAATAATATATGTGTAGACCAGATGTGGCTTAAATTCAGAGAAATAGTACCGGCAGCGATTGAGAGATTTATGCCAAATAAACTAACAAACGACGGAGCTGATCCTCCTTCATACACAAAACGGGTTAGAGCACTGTTGCAGAAAGAACGAAACAAACATGCCAAATTTAAACAGACTCAAAATCCCCAAGATTGGCGATCCTTTTCAGAAGCTCGGAATTTAGCGCGGAGTTCAATGCGAGATGCCTATAACAGTTTCCACAACGAAACTTTGTCTGGAAACCTGACAGAAAATCCAAAGAGATTCTGGTCGTATGTGAAGTATGTTAGTGGCAAGACACAATCAATGCCTTCTCTGCGCGATAACAATGGACATACTATTGAAGACAGTGATGCCAAAGCAGAGTTACTAAACACAGCCCTCTGAAATGCCTTCACAAAAGAAGACGAAGTAAATATTCCAGGATTCGAATCGAGAACAGCTGCCAACATGAGTAACGTGGAAGTAAATATCCTGGGAGCAGTGAAGCAACTTAAATGACTTAATAAAAGCAAGTCTTCTGGTCCAGACTGTATACCAATTAGGTTCCTTTCCGAGTATGCTGATGCATTAGCTCCATACTTAACAATCATATACAACCGTTCGCTCGACGAAGGATCCGTACCCAAAGATTGGAAAGTTGCTCAGGTCGCACCAATATTCAAGAAAGGTATTAGAGGTAATCCACTAAATTACAGGCCCATATCGTTAACATCGATATGCAGTAGGATTTTAGAACATATATTATGCTCGAACATTATGAATTATTTCGATGGAAACGGTCTATTTACACATAGTCAACATGGGTTTAGAAAACATCGTTCCTGTGGAACACAACTAGCTCTTTATTCACATGAAGTGCTGAGTCCTATTGACAAGGGATTTCAGATCAGTTCCGTATTCCTGGATTTCCGGAAGGCTTTTGATGCTGTACCACACAAGTGACTCGTATTGAAATTGCATGCTTATGGAATATCGTCTCAGTTATGTGACTGGATTTGCGATTTCCTGTCAGAGAGGTCACAGTTCGTAGTAATTGACGGAAAGCCATCGAGTAAAACAGAAGTGATTTCAGGCGTTCCCCAAGGTGGTGTTATAGGACCTTTGCTGTTCCTTATCTGTATAAACGATTTGGGAGACAATCTGAGCAACCGTCTTCGGTTGTTTGCAGATGACGCTGTCGTTTATCGACTAATAAAGTGATCAGAAGATCAAAACAAACTGCAAAACGATTTAGAAAAAATATCTGAATGGTGCGAAAAGTGACACTTGACCCTAAATAACGAAAAGTGTGAGGTTATCCACATGAGTGTTAAAAGGAACTCGTTAAACTTCGGTTACACGATAAATCAGTCTAATCTAAAAGCCGTAAATTCCGCTAAATACTTGGGTACTACAATTACAAACAACTTAAATTGGAAAGAACACACAGAAAATGTTGTGGTGAAGGCTAAAGAAAGCCTGCGTTTTATTGGCAGGACACTTAGAAAACGTAAGAGACCTACTAAGGAGACTGCCTACACTACGCTTGTCCGTCCTCTTTTAGAATACTGCTGCGCGGTGTGGGATCCTTACCAGATAGGACTGACGGAGTACATCGAAAAAGTTCAAAGAAGGGCAGCACGTTTTGTATTATCGCGAAATATGGGAGACAGTGTCACAGAAATGATACAGAATTTGGGCAGGAAATCATTAAAAGAAAGGCGTGTTTCGTTGCGACGGAATCTTCTCACGAAATTCCAATCACCAGTTTTCTCCTCCGAATGCGAAAATATTTTGTTAACACCGACCTACATAGGAAGGAACGATCACCAAGATAAAATATGGGGAATCAGAGCTCGTACGGAAAGATACAGGTGTTCATTCTTTCCGCGCTATGCGAGATTGGAATAATAGAGAATTGTGAAGGTGGTTCGATGAACCCTCTGCCAGGCACTTAAATGTGATTTGCAGAGTATCCATGTAGATGTAGATGTAGATGTAGACGTAGATGTAGATGTATAACCCTTCCACTACTATTGCAATTTAGTGTGCCTTTACATAAAGAAAAGGAAATGTTGTCTCTACGTTGCCATGTATAACTCTGTTACTAAATTTAGTTTAGTTTCCAAATAAAGTATGCTATGAGAGGATAGTCCTGTTAATAGGAAAAGCTAATCAACAGATTTACCCTTTTTACAGGATTTGACCGTATGTTGTGTCTAATGGATAAGTAAATCAGATTATTCAATTCGTTTCCTAAGATCTTACCCAGCGGCTGGATAGAACGAAATTCATTATAAACAGTATTATATTGAAGCTAGGACAACTCAGTTCCAAGTTCAGTTAGTGGTTTAAGACACGTACTAATGGTCGCCAGTCTATCTTGGCAATGAAACAGTGAAGTATTGGAAACGCAGGAGTATGCATTTTACCTACTTTCTTGCCACTGTTTAATTTCGTTCTTCAAATAAATATTACTCCACTTACACAATGTTTGGCTGCACCCTTATACACTACATTTTTAAAAGAGAAACGGTCCGGTAGATAACTTCAAGGAAACCAAAAAAAGTTTGACCAGGGGGGACCTTTAGAAAAGTATTTTATATAATCAACAAACTTAAATACTAAAATACTTAGATACTAAAGCACACACTTTTTATAGTGAGCACTTCAAGAAAACCTCTTTCTTACTGGAATTTACTTTCAAAAGCTATCGTTCTTTGAACTAAGTCTGTATAGTCATTTAACAGATTCCATTAACTTGGACACACTCGGATTGAATTTTACTTAAGCAAACCTTTACTATAACACTTTGCAATTGTTAAAAAAAGACAAAAACAATTTAAATGGCGCCTTTTTATATTGACTTTGCACTTCACAAATCTGTAACACAGGATACTCGGATTAATCAAACACAAGGAAGGAACCCTATGTAGGTGTATGATTAGGATGAAATAAAAGGGGGAACCAGTTTCTTCAAAATTCAAGAATGATTATTAAAACACAGTTTAAATTAATGATTCACTCTGTACAAAAGTAAAAAAAAAATTGATCTGATGGCTGTAGGATTGGGTGTGGCGAACAGTCATGACTGCTACTCTACCCACAGTACAGCCTGCAAGTATCTTATTATTTATTTATTTATTTTTTTATGCATTTATTTTACCTGGCAAGATTAGGGCCTTCAGGCCCTCTCTTACACCTAACCAGGCATACTCAGATTCAACAAATTTCAGTTTCTACAGAACATTAAGGACATATAACATGTTATACAGTATTAATGTTAAAGAAAAAAATAGAGATTATAAAAGTAGTACAATGATAATTATAACAATCAAAAAATAATTATGACAATCAAGAATAATAATAATAATAATAATAATGACTATGTATATGAAAGTAAACATATTTTTTTTTATGAATGTCAGTCCTATTGCTAGTTGGGAATTTTCTCGTTATATTCTTGCAGTTTGTGAGTTATTCTCATCAAGCAGAGACATAAGACGATGGAGTGGGGTGAAAGAGATATAGAAGAGGTAGATAGGTTAGAGGAAGAGAAATAGAATGGTAAGATTCGAAGCTATGATGGAGAGGAGAAAGAAAAAGATGAGAGGGGCACAACAATGGTGGCTATACCGTCCCTAATATGTAAGTCTTGAGTTCCCTCTTGAATGTTGAGTGGTTTTGGATAAGACGCAGATCACAGGGGAGCGCGTTCCATAGTCGTATGGCTGAGATGGAGAATGACACGGAGAAAGATTTTGTGTTATGTAAAGGTACAGCCAAGATGCTAGATGTATCCAATCTGGTATTGCGGTTGTGGAATGATGATAGGTGTTTAATATGAGAAGATAAGTATTGGGGGCACCAGTGGCTAAGAAATCGATGAAGTAAGCACATCGTGTGGAGATCGCGTGCCTTATGTGGGCGTATCCAACCTAGCTGGGAGTATGAAGGACTGATATGATCATACAACAGTATATTGCATACGTATCTAACGCAAGCATTCATCACTAGCTCGAGGCATCTCGAATTTTCACTATTTGTGCCGTGTTGAACTACATCACAGTAGTAAAGATTAGGCAAGACTAGTGTTTGGACTAATTTTTGTTTAACATGGGTTGGAAATATTTTTCTAAATTTTTGAATTGCATGTAGGGAGGAGAGCGATTTCCGGCAAGCTGTGACTGTTTGTTCTTCCCAGTTTAGGTGTTCATCCAAGATTATTCCAAGGTCTTTTACTGTTTTTTGGTATGGTAGTTGGGTACCATTGAGGAGTATTTGAGGGACTGTTTCGCGAAAGTACCGACTGATTAACTTTGGATGAGATATAAGTATGACCTGGGATTTCTTGGGGTTTAGTTTCAGACCTAGGTTCTGTGCCCATCGAGAAACAGAGCGAAGATCTGCGTTCATACTCGCTACTGCGTCAGCAATGTTCTTGGGGCTTGCACTTATGTACAGTTGGATGTCGTCGGCATATAGATGGTAGTTGCAGGAGTGAATCACTGAAGAAATATCATTAATGTAAAGTGAGAAGAGTAATGGACCAAGGATGGAGCCTTGGGGAACTCCAGAGCGCACGTTTTTCCATGATGACTTTTCCGACCCACAAATGACTTGTTGACTTCTGTTTTTGAGGTAGCTGTCGAACCAGTGTATTGCGCTGTTTGAGAAATTCAGTTGCTTCATTTTAATTAGTAATATATCAAAGTCAACTGTATCAAAAGCCTTGCTAAAGTCAAGCAGTGTTAGGATGGTAGCTTCACGTCTGTCCATAGCATGTTTAATGTCATCAGTTACTTTGATTAATGCAGTTGCTGTACTGTGGTGCTTTCGAAAGCCTGACTGATATTTGTCGTGGATGTGATGAGTTTTGAGGTAATCCGTCAGCTGTTCATGGACGATGTATTCTAGGGCTTTAGATATTGCAGGAAGTATGCTGATCGGCCTGTAGTCACCTGGCGACTTAGGGTTGTCAGTCTTGGGTATAGGTTGAATTAAACTTTGCTTCCACTCAGTAGGATATGTACTACTGACAAGAGACAGGTTGAAGATGTCTGCGATAACTGGAGTAATAGTGTTTACGACGTTCTTAATCATGCCATTGCTCACTCCATCATTTCCTACTGCCTCGGAAGAGATTCTCATAATTGCCTTGTGTACTGTGCCGGTAGTGACATGTTTTAGGAAAAACTTGTCTCTCGAGAGATTGATATCTTGGGGCTGGTAATTTGTCGCTGCGTGGCAGTTTACAGCTGTTGAGAAGAAATCGTTTAATTCTTCTGCAGACGCTTGATAAACAGCGTCAGATCTTCGCTTCCCTATACCGAAACTGCGCAGTTTTTTCCACAGTGCAGCAGGTTTTGATATGCCGCATACGACAGAGCGGGCGTGTCTGATTTTGGCATTCCTCACGCTTTGCTTGGTTCTATTTCGGAGATTCCTATAAGCTTCGTACGCCTCGGGAGTTGGGTTACGCTTGAAGGCCCTATGTGCAGCATCACGTTTATTCATTAACTGGCGTAATGCAGTGGTGAGCCACGGAGCGGGAGCTCTCTTTACCTTGACAGTGCGTTGAGGAGCATGTTTATCATACAGTGCAATAATTTTGCGACATAATTCCCGAATTTTTCCGTCTAAAGTCGGTTCATTGCTTATATCATGCCAAGGGATGTCTGAGCAATCCCTTTGAAGAGCGTCGTGGTTAACATTTTTTAGGTTTCTGTAGGTTACCAGGTGAGATTTTTCTTTGGTAGTATGTACTGAGTAATTTAAGAATATCACGTCATGAGCAGAGAGTCCTGGAGCGGATGTCTGATTGGCGCGAATTATTTTATCTGGTCGCTTTGTTGCTATTATATCTATGAGTGTATGGCTGTGTGGCGTGTGATGAGTTGGGTCCAGCGGTGTTAAACTCATATCATTGGAGTGGAACAGTCTCCTTAGTTTTTCTGCAGAGGGAGATTTTAACTGTAAGTCGATGTTTGTGTCGCCCATAATGATTATGTGTTCATACAGTGTCACGAGCGAGGACAGGGCAGACTGAAAGGAGGACATAGCACCGACGTTTGGAGGTTTATAGATTACTCCAATTAGCTGTTTCTGATTTGATGTATCTATTTCGAAAAACAAGAACTCTGCTTCTCCTTCGCCCTTTGCATCCGATGTGCATAGTATAGTAGGTCTCAGATCAGAGCGAACATAGGCACCCACACCACCCCCGCGTCGTGTTTCACGATCTGCCCTTAGGAGAGAGTAACCAGTGATTCGGATAGCGTCGGAAGAAATGTTTGGTTTCAACCAAGTTTCAGAGACGAGGATAATATGAAACAGCGATTGGCAGAACAGGTCACAGAACTCGTCGAAGTGAGCCGTTAGCGACTGAGCGTTCGCGTGGGCCACAAAGAGCCCGCCGCCGGAACCGGTCCGTCCCATTGTGGGCGCCTGTAGGACCGAGCGCGCTCCGTCTACCTGCTGGCCGGAAGAGGGACAAAAGCTGGATTTCGCGGGGGAAGACATATTTACAGGTGTGTCCAAGGTCGTGACTGACTCAAGCGTCTGTGGGCTAAAGGTGAAAGACAAGCTGGAGGTATCGGAGAAGGGAGCGAAAAGAAAGAGGGAAAGTGGCAGTAGTGGTTACGAAAAAGATAATAGTAGTAGTAGTGGTAGTGACGAGGATGAAAATAACAGATATAGAAAGGCGGTTTTAAGGAGGTTCCTGTTAATGGAGAATGTTAATTCCCGTTTGACCGACAATATGAATATACATGAGCACTTATGATAGACAAATAAAGAAGCAATATTTATGTGAAACAATTGACTGATTTTAAATAGAGTACTTATGGTACATATAGAAATAACGAAGCAATATTTACATAAAAAAATGAAAAGAAAGAATAAAAATTAACTTATATTAGACAGAGTACAATATGAGACTTTGTGTCTCGCGAGATTTCGCTCAGTCTTTCAGTTCGGACATGTTCGTCACCGTTTTCCTCCCTCCTTCCGTCCTGACTACGATCCTGCCGTCCTGGGTCCATACATTTTGAAGGCCGAACTGTGTGATCGCAGTGTTCAAAACTTTTAGTCTTTCGCGCGTCAGATCTTCCCTCAGGGTAACCCCACTCTTGGCGAGTTTTCTTTTCTGAGCAAACACTTCAGCTCTTTTCCGGTATGACACAAATTTAATTATTATGGGCCTGGGTTTCATCGCACCTGGTATCCTGCGCCCAACACGGTGGCTTCTGTCAATATCGGCCACGTCGATCTGCACGCCAAGTTTCTCACGCACGAGGCTAATGGCCAGGTCGTCGGTGTTTTCTCGATCGTTTTCAGCTACCCCGAACAAGCGCAAGCTGTTCCTTCGCTGATACTGCTCAATTTCATCGGTGGCCGCAGACAGTTTAGCTTCTAGGTCAGCGGCTTTTTTTTCTTGTGCGGCCAGGGACTTTTTAAGAGACTGGATTTCGGTGCTGTTGCGCCCGACAGACTCTTGCAGTTTGTCCATGACCGCGGCCGTCACAGAGTCCGTGATGGATTGCACTATTACGTCTAGCGTGTCTTTACTGTGCAGCGCCGCACTCACCTGGGACCGGACGAGCTCCCCGATGTCGGGAAGCGAGGCCTCACCTGCCGCCGGAGACCGGGTGACCGCGCTGCCTGCGCCCCTGTAGCCTCGCCTGCTGCCGCTTACTCGTGCTCTTCCCATTTTTCACTCACTTATCACTTGTCACTTGTGGTAATCAACGGAGAACAACACACCACGGCAAGTAACACTTGTTTAGTCGGATGCACACGTTGTGGACTGCCGCACTTCTCTGTAACACCTTCAATGAGCGGAAAAGCTCGCGAGCCAAAGAAACGCGCGTCACTCAGTGGCCGCCATCTTAGACATTCGCTTTATGGGCTCAATTTCTCTTCTTGGCATCGTTCAATTTTACATACAGTATCCCAACAACTTACAGGAATGCCATAAGCCGCTTGCAGTCTTCATCTGAGGCATTTTTGTTCGAGTTTGCAGGCAAAGCTTCTCCTGCTCTACAAAGTTGTTGCCTCAGTCACTGCTGGCAGCCAACTGTTTGACTTACTTCCCGTGCTTGCTGTAGGTAGCACGCCAATTCGCCCTTGCCACCTTTTTTTACCTCCTCATCTCCCTATTCTTCTCCCTCCTTCTTCCCTCCCCTCCTTTGTCAGTTCTTTCCAGTTTAGCTTGTGTAGTGCTCCTTGATTTCTTTAAATGTCCTGCTACAAGTACAGTGTTTTAAATTATTTTCCTACTTTGTGGGTTTTAATGCTGTGATCTACGTTTTCAATTTTTTATAAGTGCCGCCAGTGTTTCTAAAACAACTTCATCCAGTGAGGTTTTCCTTTATGCTCTCTGTGGTTTTCACTTGTGACAATGTCTCCCATTTACATTTTTCTTGTTTTATATATTTCTTTCACATTATATCTTCTTGTCCTTTTTAAAATCTCTCGGCTGTAAAGCGGCATCAGAGGGAAGCTCCCAGCGCACCCCCTCCCACATGAGGCAGTGGGTTGAAATTGCAATAAAGGAAAAAAAGGAAAGGAAATACAGACACAGTGGGCCAGTTAGTCACTGTTCTAATATTATTATTACCCATCCTTATTTTCCTCAGCAGCAGCTTTTCACTTGTAGATCAGCAGGAGGCTACTCCCACGTACTTCAGTGATAGCTTGCCGTCCTTCCATTATTATCCATCCTTCCCATATAGGGCTATTGGCTAGACCGGCTGGAGCAACACTAAGCGAAAATATCCTCTCCACACCAGCAGGTATGCACTTGTAGACCGACAGGAGGCTACTCCCCTGTATTTCAGTGATAGCCTGCTGCTCTGCTATTATTATCAACCCGTACTAACACATAGGTCTACTGGCTAGATGCAATAGGGCAACTGCCCAATGCTAGACTAATAGCGAAAATATCCACTCCACATCCAGCTGTTATTGACGAAACTGGATGGAGCCACTGCCTAGTGTTTGATCAATCGCAGCTCAAATTGTTTAAATAAACAATATACTGTATTGCATTGAAAATAAAGACTTACATCTGTCCTCTCAGGCAGCTCTGCACAGACTGAAGCTCCCTCGCAAGTGGAGCAGGAGGGTGTGGGGGTGCAGTAATGGGGGGAGGGGTGGGGTGTTGGTGGGGAGGGGTGGACAACAGCGTCCTCTCGTAGTGACATTATAAAGTATATAAGTCGGTCTCCAAACCTCAGGGTGAGCACACAATATTTGATATTTCCTACAATAAATTTTAATTTCTCGCCACTTTTTGAATTTTCTGCCAAAATTTCAATGTCCCATCATTTCCAGAGGTGAATGGGGAGAGGAGTCTTGGAGGAAGTGATACACGTACCGGATGGGGAAAACCTAAGTCCTCATCAGTGGATGGGGGTAATTAATTGATCATTTTAATTATTTTGTATAATTAATTTGATATCAGTTTGATAATTGATAGACTGTGAGGGGACTATGAGAATAACTGAAGCCTGATATTATTACTCTGTTGGCGAGGGGGTGTGGGGGGTTGGAGTTTTCTTGAGGGGTAGGGTGAGATGATTATGGAGGGGAGGGGTGGGGGTAATTAATTAATTAACTTGATATCAGTTTGATATAAAATGTGGTATATCGATATGTTAAGGATCTGTCAATCATAAGAGAACATATGTTGAGGGCTGACACAGGTCAGAACAATAAGTTTTGCCTCTGTATGTATGCTTGCCCCTGATGTAGGCAACCCATCGTAAGAAACTGTCCTCATGCAGGCTTTATCCCACTTCTGACCTGTACAGTGGACAAAGCCAACTGACAGTTGCAGCGAACATTCCTCTTCACACTAGAGTGAGTGATTCACTGCGCCTCCCACCTTGCTGCTGAAGACTGTCCACACCATAAAATCGCAAGTAATAAATGTGTTTCCAGACAAAGCTGTTCAACTAACACTTTAGGGAATCCGACAGCAACCCACACCAGCTCCCGAGTTCGCCTTCCTGCACCTGTTGCGTCACCACCTCAGACGCTCACACAGAACGCCCACTAAAAATCCTGACGCAGTGGATAATTGCTACAATTTTTTGGCTTCTGGCTTTCTGATATGTACCATTGTTACGGGAACTGGAGATTCGTCATGGTACTGTTTGTTGCATTCAGATGCATACGTTTAGGGACACATCCACCAAAACATGGATGTATTGTCTCCCAAATTGCCCTTTGAGTAGCGCTCAACAGAAATCCACACACAGAAGATAGTCAGTGTGGGTGGTTTTATAACCTGAACCTCACCTTGAGCTCGAGTGTTCTCGCGCTTTGCCCTCTGTCACGTGTCACAGCTCTTTATGATTGCTGCAGTTCCTTTCAGTAGTGCTTGCCCTGCAGTACCACAACAACAGTTCTGTTCAATTTTTTGGTCTAGCCGTGGCCAAGATGATTATGGTACATTCTTATCACGTCTTCTATTAACCCTCACATTACCAAGGGAGCGCAGGGAATTTTATGCCCACCTATTCAAAATATCTACTCGTGTGCACCATACTTAAAAATTTTGAGAAAAATTGTTATTATTTTACCAGATTCTATAATTGACTTAAATATTTCAGTGAAACTCAACACAAAAATTTAAGTGTTAGTAGTGGATGTGGCTTTTCGCACCCATGTCATATTCATACTTTCACGTTGAAGACTCTTCTTACAAAACTCAGTGACAATGAAATTGTACCTCTTTAATTTTTTTGTGGTCGTCATAAAGTATTGCCCCTTGGCTACGGAACGGGGGACTGTGAAGACTGTTCTAAGAGACATTTTAAGATTCTGGACCTTATTTAAACATCAGCAACTGTTTAAAAAGTGGTTTGTTAGGAAACGTTAACAATTAATTAACTCTCCCTTTGGTAGTACACGTTACGGAAAATATATTGGTATTGCTAGGATGAACTACTCTGGTAGCCAACCATTCCACCCACTGTCCTTCACTTTCCACGTGAGGCATATGAGTCTCTTAATTGAGCACCTGAAAGCCTTTTATTCTTGTTAGGTTTGGCTGTACGTCTTTTTCCACTAATGTCTTCCTTTAATAATTCTGTATGAATGCCTGATCCCAGTGTGCCGTCAGTGCCACAAACACCCACAGCATAGCCCAGCCAATCAACTACTTGGCCTGTTTAGATTTTAAGAGTCGGATCTAGAGGTCGTATTTGGAATCAGTATTGCCCAACACATGACTCAGTTGCTCGTGAATCTTACTGATGCTAGGAACATTAGCGCTTGGTGGTCAGCGCGCACATACATCTTCTTTCCCACGTACACTCAAGTGACAAAAGTCATGGGACTCCTCCTAACATCGTGCCGGTCCTCCTTTCTCCCGGAATAATGCAGCAACTCATGAGGCATGGACTCAGTAAGTCGTTGCAAGTCCCGTGCACAAAAGCTGGGCCGTGCCACCTCTATAGCCGTCGGTAATTGCAAAAGTTTTATCGGTGCAGGATTTTGTGCACGAACTGACCTCTCCAATGTGTCCCACAAATTTTCATTGGGACCTATGTCGGGCGATCCCTGTGGGCAAGGCGGCCGGAGTGGCAGAGTGGTTCTAGGCGCTACAGTCTGGAACCGCGCGATTTGCAGTGAATCACACAGCAAAAGACTTGAGTTTAATTGCGTTATTTTTATTGTTTATTTCAGGAGTAACGGCAGAAGAGAGTAGATCAGATGCATCTTACAGGACAGGTGGGTAAATGTTAATCTGAATATTTGGAATTCACATAGGCAATAAGAGTAGGTTTTTAACTACAAATCTCTATTAAATGGAAAATATTAAAAAAGAAGAAATTATGTTTATATCACAGTTTTAATTACACCTTATTTATTTGTTCATGGTATAGTTTTTCTAAAATTTATGTACAAATTATTTTCCTATAAGAGAGTACCAAGAACTTTATCTGTCATTAATACAATATGGAAAAGGAAAAATATGTATTCTGAATCTAATACAGTTGAACATGACAGACCATATATGGTTCCTGCTGATCACAACTTCTCCAATGTTGTCGAAAACCTCTGGTCATTATTGCTATTCCTTAGTACGATGTTAGTACAATAATTGTTAATGTTACATTACTAATAAAATCCGGGCCCAGTTAGCGGAAAAAAGTGTCACAAAACGACAGTTACTATTTTTAAAAATAAATGCAGTTTTTTTCTTTCGTGGAGATAACTGAGCATCACCTCTTTAGAGGAATTTGTACACACAGTCTCGCATGATAAAATTTCAATACTTCTATGTGAAAGTAACTGAGTTCTGTTTTCTTCATCATGAATTATGAACAATGAAATATCATCATGGTTATAAAGTCATTCTGCTTCTGGTTTCATTTCAAGCAATGACAATGTGGCCAGCAAAAGCTCCCAAGCGACAAGAAAGAAGTGTAGATGGCTTCTGTACAAACTCGTAAGAAAGGTGAAACAAAGGGCCTGCAGAATTACGCAGATGAATATCCTGAACATCGGTTTATGTAAAATTCTTGAACATATTCTCAGATCGAATATGATACATTTCCTGAGAAGGAATGGTTTATGTTCACGAATCAGGACGGTTTCAGAAAGGATCACTGACGTGAAAGTGAGCTGCTCTTTTATCGTACGATATACTGCCAACTTCATCCCCCCCCCTTTCCCCCCCACTCATGAACATTGGACCTAGCCGTTGGTGGGGAGGCTTGCGTGCCTCAGCGATAGAGATAGCCGTACTGTAGGTGCAACCACAACGGAGGGGTATCCGTTGAGAGGCCAGACAAACGTGTGGTTCCTGAAGAGGGGCAGCAGCCTTTTCAGTAGTTGCAGGGGCAACAGTCTGGATGATTGACTTCTTGGGCTTGTGGCATCAACCAAATGGCCTTGCTGTGTTGGTACTGCCAATGGCTGAAGCAATGGGAAACTACAGCCGTACTTTTTCCAGAGGGCATGCAACTCTACTGTGTGATTAAATGATGATGGCATCATCTTGGGTAAAACACTTAATAGGGCAGATAGGTTAGAAAATTTTAAAAGGGAGGCTGAAGTTAGATATAGTGGGAATTAGTTTAGTTCCCTGCCAATAGGAGTATGACTTCTGGCCAGGTGAATACGGACTTACAAATTTAAAATTAAAGAGTGGTAATGCAGGAGTGGATTTAACAATGTATTAAGAAAACAGAGCACGGATAAGCTACTGTGAATAGCGTAGTGAAGGCATTATTGTAGCCAACACATACGCAAAGCCCACACCCACCACAGTAGTACAAGTTTATATGCCAACTAGCTATGCAGATGAGGAGATTGAGGAAATGTATGATGAAATAAAATAAGTTATTGAAAATTTAAGAGAGACGAAAATTTAATAGTCATGGGAGACTGGAATTAAAGTGTAGGAAAAGGAAGAGAATGGAAAGTAATAGGTGAATATTGACTGAAAAAGAATAGAAGGGAAAGCAGTAGGTGAATACAGACAGGGGGAAAGGAATGGAAGAGGAAGCTACTACTTTGTACAGGGCATAATTTAATCATAGCCAACACTTGATTTAACAATCATAAAAGAAGGCTCTATACGTGGAAGAGGCCTGGAGACACTGGAAGGCTTCAGACTGACTATATAATGGCAAAACAGAGATTTCGGAAACACCTTTTAAATTGTAAGACGTTCCCACGGACAGATGTGGACACTGACCACAAATTACTGATTATAAACTACACATTAAAGCTGAAGAAACGACAAAAGGACAGTAATTGAAAGAGATGGGACACAAATAACCAGTCAGAACCAGAGATGGGACACAAATAACCAGTCAGAACCAGAGATGTAGAGAGTTTTAGAGAGAGCTTTAGGGAACAAATGACTAGAACAAGGGGAAAGGAATACATTATAAGAAGAATGGGTAGATTTAAGAGATGAAATAGTGAAGGCAGCATGGGATCAATTAGGTAAAAGGGCGAGAGCTAGTAGAAATTCTTGGGTCACACAAGAGGTATTGAATTTAATCGATGAAAGGAGAAAACATAAAAATGCAATAAATGAAACGGACGAAAGGGAACACAAACATCTAAAAAATTAGGAACTGCAAAATGGCTAAGCAGGAATGGCTGGAGGACAAATATAAAGATGTAGAAGCATATATCACTAGGGGTAAGATAGATGCTGCCTACAGGAAAATTAAAGAGACATTTGGAGAAAAGAGAACCACCTGTTTGAATACTCAGAGCTCAAATGGGAAACCAGTCCCAAGCAAAGTAGGGAAAGCAGAAAGGCGGTAGGAGAATATAGAGGATCTATACAAGGTAGATGTACTTGAGGGCAATATCATGAAAATGGAAGACGACGTAGAAGAAGGTAAGAAGGGAGATATGACGCTACGTGAAGAATTTCACAAAGCATTGAAACATTTAAGTCTAAACAAGGCCCCGGGAGTGGACAATATTCCGTTAGGACTACTGATAGCCTTCAGAGAGCTCTTCCGTCTGGTGAACAAGATGTATGAGACAGGCGGTATACGCTCAGACTTCAAGAAGAATATGATAATTCCAATTCCAAGGAAAGCAGGTGCTGACAGGTGTGAAACTTACCGAATTATCAGTTTAATAAGTCACAGCTGCAAAATACTAACACGAATTTTTTAAAACCAATTGGAAAAACTGGTAGAAGAAGACCTCATGGAAGATCAGTTTGAATTCCATAGAAATGTTGGAAAACACGAGGCAATACTGACCCCAAGCCGTCCCATAGAAGAGAAGTTAAGGAAAGGCAAACCTACGTTTATAGCAACTGTAGACCTAGAGAAAGATTTTGACGACGTTTACTGGAATACCCTCATTCAAATTCTATAGGTGGCAGGAGTAAAATACAGGGAGGGAAAGGCTATTTACAATTTGTACAAAAACCAGGTGGCAGTTATAAGAGTCGAGGGGTATGAAAGGGAAGCAGTGGTTGAGAAGGGAGTGAGACAGGGTTGTAGCCTATAACCGATGTTATTCGATCTGTATATTGAGCAAGCTGCAACGAAAAAAAAAGGAAAACTTTCAAAAGGAATTAAAGTCGAGGGAGAAAAAAATAAAATCATTGAGATTTGCTGATGACATTGTAATTCTGTCAGAGACATCAACGGACTTGGAGGAGCAGCTGAACTGAATGGACAGTGTTTTGAAAGGAACATATAAGATGAACATCAACAAAAGCAAAACGAGGATACTGGAATGTAGTCGAATTAAATCAGGGGATAGTGAGGGAATTACATTAAGAGATGAGACACTTAAAGTAGTAGATGAGTTTTTTATTTGGAAATAAAAGTAACAGATAATGGTCGAAGCAGGGGGGGGGGGGGGTATAAAATGTAGACTGGCAACGGGAGGGAAAGCTTTCCCGAAGAAGAGAAATTTGTTAACATCTAGTATAGATTGAAGTGTTAGGAAGTCCTTTCTGAAAGTATTTTTATGGAGTGTAACCATGCATGGAAGTGAAACATGGACGATAAACCATTTAGACAAGAAGAGAATAGAAGATTTTGAAATGTGGTGCTACAGAGGAATGCTGAAGATTTGATGCGTAGATCATGTAACTAATGAGGAGGTAATGAATAGAGTTGTGGAGAAGAGAAATTTGTGGTACAGCTGATCAGCTCTTCAGACAGATTCAGAGGCATCAAGGGATCACCGATTTAGTACTAGCCATTCAGGTATTATTTGTAAAACTTAGCCATAAAAATCGATTAATGAAATTCCATGCACAATGTAACGATGAAAAGTGTTTAAAATAAACATGATATCCTGAAATAAGTAACTTAAGGTTTGAAGAAATATATTCATGAATACTTTATAAAACGCTGTTAATGTTAATACAGTCCAAAGGTACGCTACGGTAATGAAAATTATATGGAACCACATTTACAATCTATTCACTGTAACGTGGAAACTCTGTAAGAATGACCCAGTTACTAAAATGTAAGGGAAAAATAAGAACATTATGAAGAGCTGAAAAAAATTTTGTTACTCCCAAAACATTCTTTTACAAGACATAAATACAAAATCTATATAAACATTATGAAAGTAAACTTAGAAGTCAACGACATAAAATACAAAACAATATGTACCTATGAAAGGAAACTGTGTTTGTGGTATTCGTAACTAGGTCTTTATGATTTTTAAAACTTTGGGTAATTTTCTTGTGCTATTGATCAGTCTGGTCCTATTTCATATTAAATGAGCTAGGTGAGACCAATGTTCATTAGGTACAAGAAAGTTTGTCTCTGGGCGTGTATAGTCGGAAAATCCAGAATCCTTTTCCAAATTTTGCTTCTACACTATAATTTCATTCATAGACAGGTGGTTGGTTGGTTTGTGGGATTAAAGGCACCAGACTGCTACGGTCATCAGTCGCTTTTTCCAAATACTAAGGATACCCACAGAGAATAAAAACGATTAACAGAATAGATCACAGACGATACAGAACAAGAGAAACTTAGACAAAGACAAGACAAAACGAAGTAAAATCACACAGAGTGTGACGGTGGTAGGCCGACCATAAAATTAAAAAAGGAAAAGCCAACCACTTAGAAACACATTAAAAAATCAGTTTAAAATCGTAGGCCCCAAGGCCAGAATCCACACAAAACAATAAAATAAAACAGAAACACTCAGATTAAATGATAAAAATCCCCTGCCCGAATAAAACGTAAAACTAAGTCAGCCATAGCAGAGTCATCTGTTAAAAGGGCAGGGAGCGTGTCAGGCAGTGCGAACGACTGCCTGAGCACAGCTATAAGTGGACAGTCCAATAAAATGTGGACCACTGTCAAAACGGAGCCGCAGCGACATAAAGGTGGGCCCTCACGTCGCAATAGGTGGCCGTGGGTCATCCGTGTGTGCCCAAAGCGCAGTCGGCATGGGACGACAGACTCCTTGCGAGAGACGCGCAAGGAGGAGTGCCACACAGTCGTCGTCTCCTTGACGGCACGGAGTTTGTTATGGGTGGTCAGACCGCGCCATTCAGCGTCCCAGAACGAGATGACTTGGCGGCGTAAGACCGCCCTCAAATCAGTCTCCGGAAGGCCAATATCTAGAGTGGGTTCACCGGTGGCCTGTTTGGCCAGGCGGTCAACATGTTCATTGCCCGGGATACCGACATGACCGGGGGTCCACACAAAGACCACAGAGCGACCGCAACGGGCAAGAGTAGGGAGGGACTCGCGGATAGCCATCACCAGACGAGAACGAGGGAAACACTGGTCGAGAGCTCGTAAACCGCTCAGGGAATCGCTACAGATAACGAAGGGCTCACCTGAGCAGGAGCGGATGTACTCTAGGGCACGAAAGATGGCAACCAGCTCAGCAGTGTAAACGCTGCAGCCATCCTGCAAGGAATGTTGTTCGGAATGGTCCCCTAGAGTGAGCGCACGCCCGACACGACCAGCAACCATCGAACCGTCAGTGTAAACAATGCCAGAGCCCTGATACGTGGCCAGGATGGAATAAAAGCGGCGGCGGAAGGCCTCTGAAGGGACTGAGTCCTTCGGGCCCTGTGCCAAGTCGAGCCAAAGGCAAGGGCGAGGAACACACCATGGGGGTGCACGCAAAGTGGCCCGGAAAGGAGGTGGAACAGTGAAAACCCTAAGCCCGGAGAGAAGCTCTTTGACGCGGACCGCGATCGTACAACCAGACCGGGGCCGACGTTCTGGCAGATGGACGGCCGATTGCGGGAACAGGAGACGATAGTTTGGATGCCCAGGCAAGCTAAAAACATGGGCAGCATAAGCGGCCAGCAAACGTTGGCGCCGTAACCGCAGGTGAGGGACACCTGCCTCCACTAGTACGCTGTCCACTGGGCTGGTGCGAAAGGCACCAGTGGCAAGTCGTATCCCGCTGTGTAGTATTGGATCCAGTACCCGCAACGCAGATGGGGAAGCGGAGCCATAAGCCAGGCTCCCATAATCCAGACGGGACTGGATTAACGCCTGGTAGAGCCGTAACAAGGTAGATCGGTCGGCGTTCCAGCTGGTGTGGCTCAAGCATCGCAGAGCATTGAGATGCCGCCAACACGCCTGTTTAAGCTGCCGAATATGAGGCAGCCAAGTCAACCGGGCATCAAAAAGAACACCCAAAAACCTGTGGGTCTCCACCACAGCAAGAAGTTCGCCGGCAAGATAAAGCCGCGGCGCAGGATGGACCGGTCGGCGCCGGCAGAAATGCATAACGCGGGTCTTGGTAGCCGAAAACTGAAAACCACGCGCTACAGCCCAAGACTGCGCCTTGCGGATTGCACCCTGTAGCTGACGTTCAGCAGCTGCAATGCCAATAGAGCTATAGTAAAGGCAGAAGTCGTCAGCATACAGGGAAGCGGACACAGAATTTCCCACGGCCGCAGCGAGCCCGTTAATGGGTATTAAAAACAGGGAGACACTTAAAACAGAACCCTGTGGCACACCATTCTCCTGGACGTGGGAGGAACTAGATGAGGCCGCGACTTGCACGCGGAAGGCACGATACGGCAGAAAATTGCGGATAAAAATCGGCAGAGGGCCCAGAAGACCCCATCCATGGAGCGTAGAAAGGATGTGATGACGCCATGTCGTATCGTACGCCTTCCGCACGTCGAAAAAGACAGCGACCAGGTGCTGACGGCGGGCAAAGGCAGTACGGATGGCCGACTCCAGGCTCACCAGATTGTCGGTGGCGGAGCGGCCTTTACGGAACCCACCCTGAGACGGAGCCAGAAGGCCCCGAGACTCCAGTAGCCAATTCAAGCGCTGGCTCACCATCCGTTCAAGCAACATGCAAAGAACGTTGGTGAGGCTAATGGGACGGTAGCTGTCCACCTCCAGAGGGTTCTTTCCAGGTTTCAAAACGGGGATGACAATGCTTTCCCGCCATTGCGAAGGAAACTCCCCCTCGACCCAAAGACGGTTGTAAAGGTCGTGGAGGCATCGCTGGCAGTCCACTGAAAGGTGTTTCAGCATCTGACAGTGGATGCCATCTGGCCCAGGAGCGGTATCAGGGCAAGAGGCTAGGGCACTGTGAAATTCCCACTCACTGAATGGACCATTGTAAGATTCTGGGTGGTGGGTGCGAAACGAAAGGCTCCGACGTTCCATCCGCTCTTTAATGGAGCGGAAGGCCAGTGGGTAATTGGAAGAAGCGGAACCAAGAGCAAAATGCTCTGCCAAGCTGTTGGCAATTTCATCGGAGTCTGTACAAACTGCTCCATTCAATGAGAGCGCAGGGACGCTGACAGGGGTCCGATAGCCATAGAGGCGTCGGATCTTGACCCAGACCTGCGATGGACAGACATGGAGGCCAATGGTGGACACATACCGCTCCCAGCACTCCTGCTTGCTTTGGCGGATAAGGCAGAGGGCCCGCGCACGCAGGCGTTTGAAGGTGATGAGGTGTTCAATGTAGGGATGTCGCTTGTGACGCTGTAGCGCCCGCCGGCGATCTTTAATCGCTGCAGCGATCTCAGGCGACCACCAAGGCACAGTCCGCCGCCGAGAGGACCCAGAGGAACGGGGAATGGCAGATTCGGCGGCAGTAACGATGCCGGTGGTGACCGATTGAACCACCGCATCAGTGTCATCACTAGAGAGAGGCTTAATAGCGGCAGTGGAGGAGAACAAGTCCCAGTCAGCCTTATTCATAGCCCATCTGCTAGGGCGCCCAGAAGAATGACGCTGTGGTAGTGACAGAAAGATCGGAAAGTGGTCACTACCACACAAGTCGTCATGCACACTCCATTGGACCAACGGTAAGAGGCTAGGGCTACAGATCGAAAGGTCAATGGCGGAGTATGTGCCATGCGCCACACTGAAGTGTGTGAAGGCACCATCATTTAAAATCCTGAGATCGAGCTGCGACAATAAATGCTCAACGGTGGCGCTTCGACCTGTTGCCACTGACCCCCAGGTGGCGGCAATTGGGCTATCAGCGCAGCCAGGACATGCTGCGAGACATCACCATCCGGTGGAAGGTAAAGACTGCAGAAGGTAACAGCTTGTGGCCTCCACACCCGAACAGCGACAGCCTCTAAAGGTGTTTGTAGAGGGACAGACTCGCTGTGCAGAGTGTGAAGGACATAGAGGCAGACGCCACCAGACACCCTTTCATAAGCTGCCTGGTTCTTATAATAACCCCAATAGCCACGGAGGGCAGGGGTTCGCATTGCTGGAAACCAAGTTTCCAGAAGAGCAATGCAGAAGAAAGGGTGAAGGCTGATAAGTTGTCGGAGCTCAGCTAGATGGTGGAAGAAACCACTGTAGTTCCACTGGAGGATGATATTTTCCATGGCTGAGAAAGGCGTGAAGGGACTGGGAAGGCAATTTACGCCGCTTGTTCACTCACTGCCACCGATTCAGTACCCGTGCGAGTGACATCCATGGCGTCTGAGGGACCGGCGAGATCAAGGTCCTCAGCGGACGCCAGAATCTCGACTTCATCCTCAGACACAGAGCTCGAAGGGTGCGGTGGGGTCGGTGCCACCACAAGGTCTTTGGCCTTAGAGGTCTTTCTCTTGGACTTCTCTCGCTGAACCTTGGGTTTCACCGGCTGGGAAGGCTTCACCAATTCAGTCTCCGGGACAGAGGAGGATCATGAAGCCCTACGCCCGGCCGCTGGTGGGGACTTATGCCACTGTCGGCCGTCATCCTTCCCGCTGGTGGAAACCTGGGAAGGGAGGGACCCAAGGGAACCCTTACGGGCGAGAGTAGCCGAATAAGTTAGACGCTTCTCCGGCTGAGAAGCGGGGACGGACGTCCCCGATGGGTGGGAGGATGTTGCTCCTGAGGTAGGTGGTGCAGGAGCAACCGGTTGGGTAGAGCCCCCCACGGGCAAGGGGGCAGGAGGAGTCGTACTGCTCATCGAGTTGGCTGGAAGTCTCGAAACTGATGGGGCTAGCACAGTTGTTGTAGCAGCTGCGTAAGAAGATGTCATTCTCACAGAATGGAGTCTGTCATATTTCCTTTTGGCCTCGGTATAGGTCAGCCGGTCCAGGGTCTTATATTCCATGATTTTACGCTCTTTCTGAAAGACTTTGCAGTCAGGCGAGCAAGGTGAATGATGCTCTCCGCAGTTGACACAGATGGGAGACGGGGCACATGGAGTATTGGGATGTGATGTGCGTCTGCAATCACGACATGTGAGGCTGGAAGTGCAGCGGGAAGAAATATGGCCGAACTTCCAGCACTTAAAGCACCGCATCGGGGGAGGGATATAGGGCTTGACGTCACAATGATAGACCATCACCTTGACCTTCTCCGGTAATGTATCACCCTCGAAGGCCAAGATGAAGGCACCGGTAGCAACCTGATTGTCCTTCGGACCCCGATGAACACGCCG
Organism: Schistocerca piceifrons; assembly: GCF_021461385.2. NCBI lineage: Eukaryota > Metazoa > Arthropoda > Insecta > Orthoptera > Acrididae > Schistocerca > Schistocerca piceifrons. The sequence continues at coordinate 216,108 of NC_060145.1, forward strand.
CACGAAATGAACACCTCTACGCTCTAAGTTGGCGCGCAGCTCGTCATCAGACTGCAAAAGTAGGTCCCTATGGAAAATAACACCCTGGACCATATTTAAACTCTTATGTGGTGTAATGGTAACTTGTCACAAGCAAGTAACCTGCGTGACTGGGCGGAGGATGCCGTTTGTATCAGTACTGATCCAGAGCGCATTTTGGACAAGCCCTCCACCTCCCCAAACTTGTCCTCTAAATGCTCGACGAAGAACTGAGGCTTTGTGGATAGAAAAGACTCCCCATCAGCTCTCGTGCAAACTAAGAATCGGGGCGAATAACCGTTACCTCCATCCTGAGACTTACGCTCCTCCCACGGCGTCGCCAGAGAGGGGAACGTTTCCGCATCGTACTTCTGAGCATTAAATTGAGCCTGAGAACGCTTAGAGACTGCTGGCGGCTGGCCGCCAGCGAGAGATGATGTACCACGCTTCATTGCGGGTCATCCGCCCTGATGCCACCTACTCCGACCAAGAGCCCTCCCCAAGGGCGCCACCCAGCCGCAGTAATAGCCACCTGGCAGGATGTCCATTGCCGGGAGTCCTGATGCCCGAGGGAGACGGGCATCTACTCCTTGGCATACGTGGGGAGTTAACGGCGCAGGCATCAGTAGAGCGATCCCTGTGTTGTCAGGGGGCTACAACCAACAGGGTACATTGCGGCCCCACCACAACGGACTGGCTACCATGCTGGATGTTAGGTGACATGTGGTCCATGGTCGCCATCAGTGCAGAAAGTGGCACTGCACAGTGGCATGAACAGTACCAGAACAACAAATTTTCAGTAGTTAATTATTTTGCTTAATAGTGACTCAGGCACTTTGCCTTTTGAATATGTTTCGTTGCATATTTAACAGCCATTTGACACATGTGCTACTGGAAGTTAGTTTATTATTTAACGGATCTGTTGCATTGGTTGAAAGTCAATTTATTATTTAGATGGATCTGTTGTATTACTCGATTTTAAAACATGTTAACTCTAGATTGTACCAACTTTCTTTTGTAACTGCTGAATATGAGAAAACTTTAACGACATGGAACACTGGATTGTGATGCACTCACTACTCGCATAATGAAACATGTCAGACTAGTTGCAGTGACTTAGCAGCTTATTGTGCAGATGAAAGCTCCATACTAGAGAGAGAGATTGGCTTGATAGAAACAGAAACTTAATTTCGCATAACGGCTTCCTGAGAATATGTCCACTGGTTGCACAATACGAGTAATAAGAATTACTTATTTTTATAGTTACTTCAATGGGCAGTTAATATGCCTCTGTTGTTGAAACTACATTATTTCACACAACTATAATCAATTACTGATTTGGCTGCATGTAACAGCCCATAATCGATGTAAGGTGGCTAGGTCCTTCGTACAAATAGGTAGCCATCATTAACAAGCTGCATTATGACGTCCGTTCCATCAGTGCAAAGCTGTCTTTTAATAGTGGCAGATATAGAGCCAACATATTCCATCACAATGGGGAACAACTCGTAATAATTTTCAGTTCCATAAGCAGCATTTGCAGAGTTTATCTGAGGTTTATTCCATGTCTGCTCAAAACGCTCTCATAAACAGTTCTTCAAAAAGGCAAGCAAAGACTGACTTAGACATTCCAATCAGAAGGCTAGATCATATCGAGATCTTTGTACAACGATAAATCCCGTAAGCGTCGTAATATTTATTTCTCTACAGCAGTTACTTTCTCGTTAATTACATATATACTTCGACAATACGTTTTAACTGTTAGTTTTATATACAACATAATTTAAGTATTAACATCTTAATCTTTAACAAACATTAGGTAAAACAAAACAAAGAATGCGTTAAATTAATTACAATTAACATTATAATATAGTATCAGCTCGTCCTGTCGCACTCCATCAACTCTCACCATTGCCGCTAGACATAATGAGCTTGCACATACTGGCACCTACACTGTAACAGTTTACCTACACTATGGACATTTCTTGGAAATGCAAAAAGCAAAACTTGAGTCTGGAAAACTTATATCTATGGTAATATATGTATCATTACTCATGCCCCTTCGTTTCATCACCGGTTCTCAAAACTAACATGAGACGAAATACCACAGTGACATGTGTATTTGTTACACTGTGTAGAAGTGTTACCATTTGAGCAGTGTTTTGAAGTTAAACTCACAAACATCGAAACCATGTTGTACTTGAAACTTCCTGGCAGATTAAAACTTTGTGCCCGACCGAGACTCGAACTCGGGATCTTCGCCTTTCGTGGGCAAGTGCTCTACCATCTGAGCTACCGAAGCACGACTCACGGTCGGTCCTCACAGCTTTACTTCTGCCAGTATCTCGTCTCCTACCTTCCAAACTTTACAGAAGCTCTCCTGCGAACCTTGCAGAACTAGCACTCCTGAAAGAAGGACACTGCGGAGACATGGCTTAGCCACAGCCTGGGGGATGTTTCCAGAGTGAAATTCTGAATTCTCGGTCGGGCACACAGTTTTAATCTGCTAGGAAGTTTCATATCAGCGCACACTCCGCTGCAGAGTGAAAATCTCATTCTCATTCAATTTACAAATAAATCATAATTTTTAAGGATATTTTCCTTAATTTAATTTTTATATCAGACTTTTAAGGAGATATTTTATATATTTTTGCAAATGACGCACAGACACAGGTATTAATGAAAATTCTTCCACATAACATAAGATAAACATATTTTAGAATAGTAAAAATATGTAAATACTTATGTAAGTAATTATTATAGAAAATTATTCTGTTCAATCTTTTTCTCTACATTTAGGTGCATGTATTTTCAATTATAATAAACAATATTTCATACATAAGAAACGTTCATAACCATCACAGTCCTATACTAAGAAACTGAAATACAAAAGACTTTCATGTTTGACTAATTCAAAATGGTTCTCATGTAAAATCAGTAAACAATGGAATGGTGACACGCTATTATTCTATATACAATAAATCTTATTTAGGTCCAATCCAAAACACAATCCATAAATTAACATTTTCGTTTAACAGGTTTTTGCAGTTTGAAACACATACTGTCCATATTTACTTTTAATCAACTCATCAAATGTTTGGTACTGAAAATAAGTGATAATTAAAACTTTGTCATTGTACACATACAGTTCATTTTCTGGTAGACTGACTGTAATTTTTACTTGCTATTTGCACAGTACTTTATCTACTACGTTTCTGCTCTGCATCACTAATTATGAAGTTCCTCATATTCGAAAAATTATATTTACCAGTCACTCACTCATGCGTTCGATTCTTATACACTTTTAAGTTCTCTATATTTCTAACTCCATATTTCTTTTTAGATTTTGGAAGAACCAGGTAGTAGGCATTAAGGTGAGGTAAGTGAGGCACCTTAAAGGGATGTTCCACACAAAGTAAGATAGAACTGAAGAAAATAGTTTATTTTACAAAATACCTTCACAGCTCTTCAATACAATCTCCATTCTTGTTTACGACAGCTTCCCAAAGTCTTGGTAACTTGTGTATTTCGGGTAGAGCACCGTCATTGTATCTCTGATTACTCAGTTCACCTCAATGGAAACGTCATCAGTTGTATCAAAATGTTTTCCACAGAGGCGTTTCTACACTTTGTGAAACAAATCAAAATCCAGTAGGTCCATATCATGAATGTATGATGGCTGGGGAAATGGTTCCCATCCATCTTTGTCGAGCGTTTCTCTCACTGTTAGGGCAATATGCGGTATTGCGTTATGGAAAGGATTGAGAACACCAGTTGTAAGCATGTGAGGACTTCATTGACGAACTTTCTAGCTCGCAATATTTTACAGAAACAGCTTATAGTACACGCCCGTCACAGGCTCACTTGGGGCACTCCATTTGTATGGTTATGATAGTGATGTCGATGAAATGCTGCCGTAAATTTCACTTAATATCTGTAACAATAAGCAAAACACTTAACGTAGAAACCCCGAATTATTCTTAACTGTGTGTTTCTGTGCAGTTAGAGTGGTTCTCTTGTAAAATGCATCGCTATTCTCTTCTCTGCTTTATCATATAGACAAAGAAAGTGAATCGCTGCTTGCTGTGTTTTCTGTTTTTCCAGTTATCCTTTCTGTTATAATGTTTCTTTTCTCTTCTGTCTTTCTTTTGGAAACTGTCTTTATGTGTCACTATGAGAAAGCGAGAAAGCGTCCTTTGAGAAGTATCGAACTCCAAATAACCACTGCATGCAGTTTGCTTTCCAGTGCCCGTTAAGGAACTGTTTGAGACGGGCCTGAATTCACTTACAGCGACAACTCCAGTCTTGTTTGAAACCAACTGCATTTCCATATCGCATCAGTCGTCCACAGCCACTGTTGGTTAGGATTTTTAGTGACCATTGTTCATATCATATTACATGGCTGCGAGTGGTATACAATTCCTTGAAAACGCGTTTGACACCTACAAAAGGGGATAGATAAGAAATGTGGTCATCGGCAAGTCCAGCACAAATACCTCCTCTTCCCCAGGGGACTCATGGCTCTTCCATGAGTTTGTATGTGGCGTACATGGGGCCCCAAGCTCCTGCTGCCTTTTCTTCTTTTCTGGCCTGCATTCCCTTCCCCTGAGCCCTTCCTCCCTGTCATTGAGCATTCCCCTCAGCTCCTTCCCATTCCTCTCTCTGTGTCCTTGCTTACACCGACCGTGCTGCCCCCCTGGTTTCTGCTCTCCCTTACAATGTTGTTCCTCTTGTTTTTCATTCTCACCTTTCCTTGTCAGCGGTTTTAATCCTCTTCGGGGTTTGACTTCCCCTTCTACATTTTGTCCCCAGAGTGCGAGGCAACTGGGGAAGGTGTAAGGGATCCGTGATCCCACGAACTTAGACGCTAGTATCCGACGCCCAGGTCGATAGGAGACACGAGTCGATTGTCAAGTGCTGCAGGAGGCAGTGAGACTAGTGTCGAATGCGAAGTAGTACTGGGAGGGGAGAGTGTCGAGTGAGAAGTAGTGCTGGAGAGACGGCCAAGAATGGTGGTCGAGTAAATTCACCGATGTGTGACAGATGAACGCGTCCCCCTGATCGTCGTGGGGTGGACCCTCATCGATACCGATTCGCGAGTGATATGAAACCAAAAGTGGCAAGTGCCGAATTACGTGTTTCGCGTCAACCGCGTCGGCCAGCAACAACCATGGATTGCAGTGAGGATTGTTGTGGATGTTAACCATCATCATTGTGTGTGACGAAATACCTGAAAATCAGCAACCAATAAGAAATGTAACCGTAATTAGATGTGTAAGGCGAAGGTAGCAACTGCCTCAGAATTTGTGTGTTAGTAGAAAATATACAGTTTGTATATCGCAACCTTTATGGTCCTTAATAATATACAAACTTTCAATCATTCCACTATTCAGTTGCAAAACAGCCGCACTCGGTTGAAATGCCCCCGAAACTACAGCAGAAAAACCGATAGCCTTTCATCCATTAAGCACATGGTCATATAATTATAATAATTAGCTGTTTGGCGGCTTCGATAAATTACATAAAACCCAATAAAGAATTTAAACGGGGGTGTTTCAAAGGCCATCTTAATTAGCGTCTTCAGGGTGTGACCTTACCGCCTCTTCAATCTTTTTGCTCGGATCCATTGTCCTTCATTGCTGTACAGCCAGCCCAGTAGCCAGTCCATGTGGTGAGGTCGTTATGTACCCTTTTGATAGAGCCCAGTGACAACACAGGGATTACGCTACTGATACCTGAGCTGCTATCTTCCAGTGTATGTCTAGGAGTGGTTGCGTGTCATTTTGCAGCACCAGAACTCACGGCAACGGCCGCCATGCCAGACAGCCATTGCTGTGGCCTGGTGGCGCCCATTGGGAGAGCCCCTGCTCGGAGTGGGTGGTATCATAGGGACACTTTGTGTATGAAATGTATTAAGCTCATACAACTGGCCGTTCTTCTATGGCCATGTCTTAAGTTAGGAATGGACCCTTTAATGCTTCTTATTACGATCCAGCAGCCTTCCCTTCCCTGGCTACACCTTGGGAGGAGTGCCAGGCTTACTGGCTTGGGGTGAAACCCTTTGCCTGCTACCTCATCAATGCAAGGACTGACAGCAATACTTTCACAGCTTTTAAATCGTTATTTTTTCGTGGGAAATATTGAAGACAAGTTTGGCAAAGAGGACTCCCTAAGCAAGTTACAGTCGGGTTCACTGACGATCACTGCAGTGATGATTTGTAATATCGATCTCCCTTCTGACAGGCCACCTGCGCCCACAGCCCTAAAAGACCCCCTTCAGCAACCCCCTCTCCCCTCGACGGGCGTCTTTCATCACCTGCAGGTCCTGTGGTGGTGCATGGTCACTTCCATAATAATCTGTATTCGCCGGCGAGATTTTCAAGACCTTAAGTGGCACCCAACCTCAGCCAGTGTTAATACCTTTAAGTACCTTCGTCACGAAACCTGTTACTTAATGAAACATAGTAAGTGTGTGTGTTGAGAATACTTTGTCTTCTCCTTACGTTCTTCTGTCCCATCGTCATGAGTGTGGGATATATTCTACCTCTCCAAGTTTCCAGTAGCTGTCTTCCATCCCAGGTTGTTATGAGTTTTGGTTGGCACCATTCCCAATCCCTGTGGACTCAGAAGAATGGCGTTCCATAGGATTCTGTGTTACGTGTCCTTTTCGTCACTACTGTTAATGGACTTGTGGCCTCCATCGGACTGTCATTCACCCCTGCTGTGTATGTGGACGGTTTCTGTATCTGGGCTAGTTCCCACTGAGTGCCCTCTGTGGGATGAAAGCCCCTGGGTTCCATCCAGCCCACTCCTGTGTGAACTCTCTTACACAGTCCTCACTTTTATACACTTAAATCGCATGTCGCATGTATGTCGCTGTGCAATGGTAGATCTTGATCCATAGCTCTACCTCAACATCCAACGCCTGACCATGATCCCTCAGTTCTGTTTCTTGGGTCTTGTTTTTCACCAAAAGCTTACTTGACGGCCCCACATCAGTCTTTTGAAGGTTAGCTGTTTCCTTAATCATACATTTTTCCTGTGGATCGTTCAACTCTTCTCCGCCTTTATCAGGCCTCAGTTCAGTCTCATCTGGACTATGATGTTCAGGTTTATGGCTCAGCAGTCCCTTACATAATGCTCCTCTTGTACCCAGTCCATCATTGTGGTATCCATTTCGCTGCCCTGACGACAGTCTTCTTGCTGACCCAGGGATCGCTTCACCTTTTCAGTTGAGCAGTCACAGTTCCTGGTTTGCTAAATTCTCGGTATCAGCTCTTCGTAGCTCAATCCTATTATTCTATTCTTTTTGTGGTTTTGGGACATCACTGCCCCTTTGACGTCACTTGGGTGGGTTTTCTGGTTAGGTTCCACCTCGCTTCTTTCCACCATGATTTCATCTTCCATTCCTTGTTGTGTTTCACATGTCCTCTCTTGAACACCCCCACCCCCATCCCCACCACACACACACACACTTCGTTAGTTTCTCCTTCCTGGATTAGGATGGATCTGTCCAAGGGTCCAAAAGCCTCCATTACTCTATTGGTGCTCTGTGGTTGATTCTGCCTGCTCTTACAGGGGTTTCAGGATGCCACCGCTTTTTACGACGGTGGCTCTAAATCTGCTGATCTTGTGGGATATGCCATCATGTCTTCTGTTGGAATGGAACACTATTTCTTGCCTGCCACGTGTAGTATGCTTACTGCAGAACCTATTGCCATTTGCTGGTCCCTCTGATTTATTAAATTGTTCTCCCTCGCTCAAGTTTTATTATGTATGGATTCGAATAGTGGACATCAGGCTATTGCCCACTATTTTATCCGAGACCCCTTTGTCTCTGCCATCCGCAACCTATTCGCTGATTTTGGCCATGCTGTTTATGTGGCTGATTTCCTTTGGGCTCCTGGCCATGTGGGTACCCCAGGTAATGAACTAGCCAGTCATCTGGCTAGGGGCAGCAGCAATCTACCCCCAACCCCATTCTCCTTAACTCCTATGTCGGTGGATTTGTGGCTTCACATCAAATTCCGTTTTGCTTAGTCATAGGCCAACTCTTGGTGGCCATCCTCGTGTCTAACAAACTTCGTGCAATTGAGGGAATGCCCGCCATGTGCACTCTTACTTCCATCTCTCCTGGTGGAATCTACCATCCTCTGCCATAACGTGTAGCGCTCCTGGGAAATCCCCTGCTGTCGTCCCTCCACCTCTTTCCCCGCCTAGTGTTTTTTAGTCTTCCTGCCCTCCGAATGTTCCTTCTGCCTCTTTGTTTGCCCTATCGACAGGACTATGTTGTTGGTGTTGAAACGTCCCCTTTTGAACAATTATACATGACTGTGCTTAAAATGACACACAATATTTTGTTAGCGCAACGCAATCTGACTTTCAAAATTCCCTACAAAAGAATGGCCCTGACTAACATTAAACTATACCTTTCACAAATCACTTACCTCACAAAAATCTTCGCTGCTCAAGCTACTGCAATACAGCGAGCGCCACTACTGCCAGCTAAATAAAAGATTCAAACTATGGAAGGCACTAACTACTGATAGGGATAGTTAGCAAATGAAAGATATTAATAGAGAACAAACAATGTATTTACCTTGATATCATCATATATAAATATAGCAGTTCATGACAAATTTCAAAACTCCGCCATCTCTCTCCCCACATCCACCACTGCTGGCGGCTCACCTCCAACTGCCCAATGCTACGCGCTGTTCACAGCCAGCTGCCTAACACTACAATGGCGAGTATTACAACAATGCAAAGCAGCCACAGACTGCACACAGCACAGCCAGTGATTTTCATACAGAGGTGGCGTTACCAATAAAAAAACCTAAACAGCCTACTTACATAGATAGAGAAAACATAAACAGCCTACTTACATAGAGAAAACATAAACAGCCTACTTACATAGCCCCCATGCTCCCTACAAAAAATTTTACAAATTTTTTTTGGGCAGTGGCCAATAATGATTTGATAAAATTTTTCATAATTACAATAACAAAGAAATCAAATGCACACACTTATTGATACAATGTTGGTCAAAAGCTAAAATTTTCTCAGAGTCTATAAAGATAGTCCTGATTCATCACAGTAAAATTACAGTGTTTTTCCTTTTTTTTTTTTCAAAGTCTGAACAGTAAAAGAAAATGCACACAGAAGTAGTGGATTTCCATGCAGTCTTGAAGAAGTAGTGTTGTCCTTCCAACGGAAAGACAGTGCTGCTCGACATGCAGACAGGTAATGGGCCACAACAGAGTAAACCCACAGCAGAGTCAGTCGACGTTTTGAAGAATATTGGTAGTTAGGTCATCACAGAGCAGACCCACTGTAGTCCTGGTAGAGATTGTGGTATTGGTGGGCCACCAGAGGTGCAGACCCACTGCAGTCCTTGTAGAAATAATGGTATTGATGGATCATCAAAGATGTAGACCCACTGTAGTCCTTGTAGAGATAATGGTACTGGTGAGTCAGCAAAGATGCAGACCCACTGTAGTCCTTGTAGAGATAGCCAGCAGCCATCTGTTGTGACTGTGCAGGTGCACAATCACCATTGAAGAGTCTTGCGGATAATATAGCAAGTCCATAACCACCACTTGTGCACTCACAAAGTTTTTGGAATTGTCTTTAGAACTAGCAATGCTGTTATCCAGTCCCTTGCTGAATTATTAACACACGTGCAAACACTAACAGTCCCAACTTCTCACATATTGTCCATATACTATGACCAACAGAAACGTGTGCAGTGAAATGTAACTAACAAGTTAATAATATCATGAACTGGTGACAATTACAATTTTATAACATAAGAATACAATAACAAAGGTACAAATACATCATTAAAGAACATAATAGTACAGATAACATTTGTAGTAATAGGGGCTTTACAAAAGAATAGAAATAAACATATACATCAGTGTTACAGGAATTATGACATAAGTAAATACATAAGGGATCACAATAACTTTTGAAACATCAACTTCACACATGAGCATTGAACAGAACAGAATTAATAATGTCTAACATCTTTACAAAGTAAATAACATATTATTAATGCCAATTATATTTGAGGATAACAGTATTCCTCATCATAGTGAATGTAGCTTAATATTAAAAGAAGAAAAAATTCTATGAAACTACACAGAGACAGGAAGAAAACAAATACACAAGGGTACACAAACATATAGTGGGATAACACCAATAGGAAAGGACAGGGTTCGTTTTCAGTGTAACATTTGGTACTGCAGTCCAACCCATAACTTCATATATCTTTCCTCTTATTTCATCCTTTGTTTCCAGCAAAAAAATTCTATCTAAGCATGCTTTCTGTATTTATATGTTCACACATTTCTTACCTCAACATTTATTTCCAAGAAAATCCTACCTAAACCTGTTTTCTCAATGCATTTCTTCCAATTCATCGCAACTCATTCTCTTAGAGGCTACCCCCTCTTAAGCTAACTTAAATCTACTGAGCTCAGATGCTAAACTAAGGGATGAGGCAATGCAGCAGCACAAAATAAGTAACACAAACAGCAATGACCAAAAAAATTGGAAAATTGCAAAGCAAGCTACAGTAAATCTAAATTACCAAGCAATGCAACATTACAACTAATATGAGCCAATGTGCAGCAACAAAAAAATAAATCTGGCTTAGCAGAGTAACACAAATTAAAGTTCAGTAGCACTATGCCTGGCAAACAGCAGCTTATATCTAAACATGACATAGCTCAAGCAGAAAAGATATTACAGTAAAAACAACAATGCAGATAAGGGAAGTGTATATTCACATCTTAATGTCTATGTAAATTAAAGTGGTGCACCACAACAACTGATTGTAAAAAGAAATATTACCATGTACTTGAAAAGAAAATTATGTGTTACTGTTACTAGTTCCTTCTTATTGTTCTTTCCTTTCCAAATGCTCCTTTTTTAAAGAATGTGGATCATAAAATTATTATTTAATAGATCTGTTGACAGAAAGTGTTCACATTAGCAAATGCATTTTATTTTATAAAAGCAATGCTGCAACACAGCTGGAAACCAGATATCAAGTGAAATTAGCAACTACGAAAAGCAAAGCATAAAAATATCATTTAATAGTCATGTGGCATTTCGTAAGTCAGTAGCTCTCAACTCTCATAGAAAGACACTTGTCATAATCAGGTATGCAGATGTACGAATATTTCCCATCAATTCATAAGCATTGCAGTAATTAGCACAACGTATGAGTAATCATATGTTTTCAGGTAATGAGCGTGTAATATTTGCGATGCTTTCTACAAAGGAATGTCAATAGCAAGGTTAATGGAAGTAATGAGGGTGTCGCATTTGCAATATTTTCTCTAAAGGAATGTCAATGGCGAGGATAAAGGCCTGCCTTTTTTCCCTTTTTATTTTTTTTCTACCTGTGCTTCCGGAAAGGCACACCCTAATGGCCTGTTCTCCAGGTGTTTGACACAGCTGCGTGCCCACGACGCATTACGTGCAGGTGGTCACTTAACTTTCTTACGGAAATATTTACGACACCAGTTTCCGCTACAGTGACAGTCTCACATAAAAATATTTCACAGGTCAAGAATTAGCGTTGCAAATCTGTAGAAACAAAATCCTATAAATATAACAGTGTCCAAAAAATTTTCGCCGGCATTGTGATACATTCACGCATTTACACACATTTCATAACTCTTAAAGCACGATTCTTGGTTTCCAACATCCTTTTTCACAAGTCAAGAGTCCCTACCCACTATTCATTACTCCTTACCTTATTACACATATATGTATCCATCGACACTCGTCAATATTTCGTCATTATAAATATGAAGCATAATCAAATAACTCATATAGCCTCAGCCTATTAATCGTAAACATACCTCAGCAGCATAATACACATCGTCGTCGTAAAAATAACATCATAACACCTCAGTCAAATCTCAAAATCGTCGTAGCTTCCTCCAATAATTAAAAAAATTCTCTGCTCATGTCAAAAGTGTCATCTGCCTCAAACGTACTTTAAAAATCATGAATCCATACCAAATACATCATTCAAAGCTCTCATAGTATCACAATGGTTCCAAAAAAAATATGAACAGTTCACACAGTACAGACAAAATACAATTTCGTAAGTGTGAAGTAATCCAACTCTGTAATTGCGTAAACATATGTCACTGATGTAATAAAAAAGTTTATCTCTCAGTTACATGATCAGATAGCTGTGTAATTTGTGTGTTAGAGAAATATGGTACCGATGTGTAAAGTTGTATAAGCAAATACCATATTAGCTAGGGTTCCTTGTGGTTGCCAAACACATGGTACACAAAGTAGGCGTATACCCCCCTGAGGATTAATGTAATTATACCCTCAGGTGTTACAGATTACAGCAATGGAATGAAATGATGACGGAAAACTTTCTTTGTAATTCAAAAATCTTTAAAAATAAATGTTTTAAGTACAAAATTAATCACTCAAATACGTGTACTGTAGCGCTAAATGTGCGTCTTGTTGCAACATAATCTGCGTGGAAGTGTCGTAGTTATCGTCCTCCGAAAGCTAAGTTCTGCATAAGTCAATGTACTTACCTCATAATACACAAAAGTGAAATGCTTTGCGTATAGATATCGTAGTTATTACGCTTATTGTTGTGATGAAGAAAGTACTGTACAGTAACGTATTGTTATGCCACGAAAAAGGCTGTCTCATTGTTGCTATACCACAAAAGTTACTACTAAAACATGTTTTACTTTCCAGAATTATTCAGAAAAACTGTGCAGATATAAAACAGAAACACCGCAAAAGCAACATTGTAAATTGTCACTCATTAGTAGCGTCGTGATAAAATCGTGAAGCTGTCACATAAACTAACCACTGTCTCATCTGGTATTTCACAGAAAGTACTTTAAATCCAGAATGTATTTTCAAGTGAACCAAAATGTTGCATTAAAATCTCATTAGCAGTACCAGATATAATGTTATTTTTCTCGGAGCCAGCCGGCGCACGTGTATGCCTGCGGTGCGAGTCATTGTCTGTCTCTTTGTTGCCGCGCGTCGTTACTGGGATTAGGAGGCCTAACTTCCACAAATTCGCCTTGCCGAGAGGGCCCAGCTCTGTTTAAAGCTCGCCAGTTCTGATGGAATTCAGGTCTGTCGTTTTGTCGGTAGTTTACACAGTTTCTTTCGTGTCGGTCATGTGGTGGAGAATTTCTCCCTGAATCGTAACTGCGCGCTGAACTGTTGCGTCTGAAATTATTCTGTCTCCCTTGATAATAATAGTTCTGATTACCATATTGTCTGTTTCTATGGTTATCTCTGTCATATTCATTACTACGGAAATGTGATCTTTCTCTGTAACTATTACTCTGCGAGTGGTTGTCATATGGGAGGTGTCTGTTTTGGTCACGATTTGCGTTGTAAGAATAGGCTTGTCGTGGCCAGTTATTGTTTCTGTCGTCACGGAATTGTGACGGATGTGACCTGTAGTGATTGTTTTCCTGTTTTCGCATCCCGCGACTATCTGTGTCAATTTCTAATTCTTGTAGGAGTCCCTGAAAAGCTTCAATGTCATCTTTGCAACGTCCTGCCAAAATAATATGTCGTAAATGTTCAGGCAATTTGAGTAAGCAAATGCGGATGAGTTCTGAGGGGCTGTATGGGTTTGAAAGATACTGATTCTTATGCAACATGTCTTCAAAATATTTGACAAGAAAATTCAGATTGTTCAAAGTTTTTCATCATCATGATGCTATGTTTTACACGGTCTTGTGTGGTTTGAGACCAATATGCTGAGAGGAAGGCATGGTAAAACTCTCCTTCACTGTGGCAATCGTGAATTACTGATCGCATTCTTTCAGCTGATTCATTCTCTAAATAGCCACACATAAATTCTAATCTGTGCTCTAATGACCAGTTGGGAGGAAAACAATGAGACAATTGATGGAGCCATGCTTGTGGATGAATGTCGTGGCCAGAATTCTTAAATGTTTTGAATTTACGTGTAGTAATGAACAGCTTATAGTCAAAATCATCATGTCGGCAAGTCGCATGTCGGTCATTGTTACGTCGTTTCGGCGGTTCCATCTCAAAATTCAGCGTACCTTGCCAACTTCTTTCACAATTTCCGAAGTGCCCTGTGTTGTTATTTTGTGTCTGTTCCGTATTTGTATGTCCCTCTTCCCGTATTGGGGCGCGAGTGTCCTCTGAAATACATAATTCTTGTACTACTTGTGCCAACTGATCTTGCACTTCCCGGATTTCTCTTTTGTACTGTGTATTGATTTGATTTTGATTTTGTTTGAATTTTCTAATTTGTTCATACTCTTCAGTGTCTATGAAGGCTACAGGTGTTGTGTCATTCAGATCATCATCTACCTTTGTAGATAAGTTAGTGAACTGATCTGAAAGTTCGGCTACTTTATCCGATAGTGAACTCATTTCCTCTGTATGTTTTTCTGAACCAAGTTTCAGAGTGTCCATTTGTGTTGAAATCGTGTCTACTGTGACATTTAAGTTTTCCTGAGTTTTTGCAAGTTGCATAACCGTATCGGTAGATGCAACTGAGTCAAATTTTGCTTGCAAGGTCTCATTTTCATGAACAATAGTTTGCAGTTCTTTTATGGCTGCTTCGTGATTCTGTAGTGCATTTTCATGACGCGAAAAAATAGGTTGGAAATGCTCACAAATTTGTGTTTTTACGTCATTACAGACTTTTTGACATTTCGATTCAATGTGATGTAACTCAGCAGTTAAATCCTCACGTGTTCGTTCAAGAGTTTGCTCCAATGAGTCTAACTTTTTAAGATTTTGTTCCATTGTGTCTAACTTTTGAAGCTTTTGCTGTGTTTGTCTCTGATTTTTTTCCATTGTGTCTAACTTTTGAAGCTTTTGCTGTGTTTGTCCCATTTGTTGTATTAATTGTAATAACAATGCATTGGTGTCTGAAACATGTTCCTCAGTGCTTTTCGGCAGTGAATTTACACCGGAAACATTCACATTTTGACAAGCAGAAAATGTGTCTTGGCTTATTTGAGAAAACGGTGAGGATCCAAAACCTGAATCTACAGTATTTGCGAGATCGTGTCGTGTCATTTCGGCTTTCTGAGGCGAGCTATTGCCGACCGATCGATCGATAATGCTTCCCTCTTCACTAATTGTTTCACTGTCCACGCCATTGTTTGCCGCCCGCTCCATTTCCCTATGCGCAATTACCAAATTACTACTTTGAACATCAGTTAATTCATTACTCGGTGGCGCTAACACACTGCTTTCATTTTCACTGTCATTTCTCAGTTTACTTTGGAGCCTAGTATTACGTTTTTCACACGCCATACACGCCATACAATATTTCACACGACAACACAGAAAAGCACAATTTGAAGAGCAAAAATAAGAGAACACATTAACATAGCACTGAAAATAATATTTAGTTAATTGCAAGCGCAGCTGCGAAAAACTTGCTGCAAATCTACATGCATGCCACAACTGTTTCACTGTACAACAATGAAAATCTACAACTACAAAGGAAATTCTCTCTATAATTACGCGCTAGCAATAAACAAAATCTACACTAATTACACAAACTACAAGAAAAAATCAGAAGATTCCAGTGAGGTATCCTCGGCTAAGGGTCGACATATGAAACGTCCCCTTTTGAACAATTATACATGACTGTGCTTAAACTGACACACAATATTTTGTTAGCGCAACGCAATCTGACTTTCAAAATTCCCTACAAAAGAATGGCCCTGACTAACATTAAACTATACCTTTCACAAATCACTTACCTCACAAAAATCTTCGCTGCTCAAGCTACTGCAATACAGCGAGCGCCACTACTGCCAGCTAAATAAAAGATTCAAACTATGGAAGGCACTAACTACTGATAGGGATAGTTACCAAATGAAAGATATTAATAGAGAACAAACAATGTATTTACCTTGATATCATCATATATAAATATAGCAGTTCATGACAAATTTCAAAACTCCGCCATCTCTCTCCCCACATCCACCACTGCTGGCGGCTCACCTCCAACTGCCCAATGCTACGCGCTGTTCACAGCCAGCTGCCTAACACTACAATGGCGAGTATTACAACAATGCAAAGCAGCCACAGACTGCACAGAGCACAGCCAGTGATTTTCATACAGAGGTGGCGTTACCAATAAAAAAACCTAAACAGCCTACTTACATAGATAGAGAAAACATAAACAGCCTACTTACATAGAGAAAACATAAACAGCCTACTTACAGTGTTCTTTCTCCCTTAGTTTCAGCTACCAGCGATTGTGGGACGGATGACCTCTCTGCCCCCAGCCCCAATCAACAAAGCAACGAAATCTACTGCCTGGCATTCTGTGACGTCTACACGTCTGCATGTCGACCCATAATAGGCACTGTCTCCGTACAACTCACTGGCACATAGTGTAAGGACTTCACTGCCACCACTTAAATGAAGGGTGGAGTAGTCACACGACTACATGGTAGAAGCATTACACATCTACATTATTCAAATTGACCTGTGTGTTCTTTTAAGGGAGGAGACATCACTAAAACCTTGTCTGGTGAGCGTATATGCGGAGCAGACGGTTTGACAGCAACTTGGGACATTAGATTATTTACTTATAGTGTCTCAGGTTGATGTCAAAATTCCTTGATACATCTATTGTGATAGTTGACAAATTCTCCAACAAGCTCCCATCAGGAAATATTTTAGTCTTCCATATTTTGTGCTGGCATCAGCCAACTCAGGGTTTTTATCACATACTGCAACTGCTCTCTTTGCTGGTAACTGGCAATGCCCGCCATATTCCGTGGATCGACTTTCCTTTATGATGTTATTTTTGTTTTGTACCTACAGGGACCAACTGTACCCCAGGATCAACGTTTATTCTTGGTTGTAACGTCTGCAGATGTGGTTCTGATGGTATCAACTTTTTGTGCTCAA
The DNA here is from genome assembly GCF_021461385.2 of Schistocerca piceifrons. NCBI lineage: Eukaryota > Metazoa > Arthropoda > Insecta > Orthoptera > Acrididae > Schistocerca > Schistocerca piceifrons. Next base: position 233,067 of record NC_060145.1, read on the forward strand.
TGATACCAAAGTGTAGATAATATGTAAGTACTGAAGTCTGAAAGTTTTCTATTGGATTATATTTTTCTTATAACTTTTGTCACGTTCACTAAAGTGTTCTACAAATGGCCTGATACAAATTGTCTATAGTACTAAGTGGACACTTAAACCCCAATTTTTGCAAATTGGGCTAGAGTGTGTGTACTAGCACTATGATGACAACGCTATGTGTAATGGGAAATTGACTACACAGATCAGCCAGAAAATCATGACCACAGACCTACTATCGATATAAACACCCTCCAGGCGGTAATAGTAGCGTCACCTGGCGAGGAATGATTCCTAGTGAGACACATGCACGGCGTATGTAGTGTCAGTGGGTGTGCTGTCCGTGTATACAACTGAGAATGCACTCAATGTATCTGAGTTTGACCAATGGCAGATTGTCTGCCCAGAGACCTGACACTAGCATTTTAGGTGTGGTGAGTGTCTTCAACACATGGCGAAACCAAGGTGAAACCATGTCCAGACGTCGTCGAATTAGGAGGGCACCCCTCACTACAGATGTTGCATGTCCTAGGCTGGGCAGTCTGGTAAACCAGGACAGGCGGTGAACTGTGGCGGACCCAACGTCGGACATTAATGTTGGGTTGAGTACAATTGTGTAGAACCCACAGTCCACCCAACACTCCTAACGATGGGCCTCAGTAGCCGATGATACATTCATTTGACAATGATAACAACACGACGTCGTCAACTACCTATGAAATGGGCGCGTGAGCATTGGCACTGGACTTCTGAGCAATGGCAGAGCGATTTATGATCTGATGAATGCAGATACCATCTTCATTATGTCGATGGGAATGCACGAATATGTCGTCTTCCAGGAGAACAGCTTCCTGACACCTGTATTGCAGGACAGAAACAAGCCGCCAGCCACTCCACTATTCTCTGCGGAACATTCACGTCTGCATCCGTGCGTTCAGTGGAGCTCGTGAAAGGCACCGTGGTGACCTAGGATACTGTACACTGGTTGCAGACCGCGCACACCCCTTCATGACGATCATGTTCCCTGACGGTAGTGGCACTTTTCAGCGCTATAATGCTCCATGTCACAAGGCTAGTAGTGTGATGGAGTGGTTGGAGGAACACGGGAGGAACACAGTGGCGATTTCCGGTTGATGTGCTGCTGGCCCCAACTCGCCAAATCTTAACCTGATGGAGCATATCTAGCACGTGATTGAACGTGGCGTCAGAGCTCAGCGACCCCTCCCTGCAATTTGAGGGAATTAGGTGACTTGTGTGTGTAGATGCGGTACCAACTCCCTCCAGCAACCTACCAAGGCCTCATTGCTTCCATGTCATGACGTGTCAACTCTGTTATCCGTGCCGAAGGTGGAAATACGAGCAATTAGGTAGGTGGTCATGATGTTCTCTCTGATCAGTGTACTTTCTGTAAGGAAACCAATGCCTGCAAATACGTGACTTGTCTCAGTACACTTTGTACTAACAATTTCTGATGTTTAATTATTTGACATTTATGTGACAATCATAAAGCCTTCTCACGTACTTCACAGTTACCATTATGGTTTGCCACATGTAACACAAAATCACCATCCTGAGAGCACTCTCTTTCTTACACAAATAGCCCACCGATCTTGCCGAGCAAACTCACTCATTACAACTCTTCATGTTGCACCTCGTACGTGTAAGTCGACAGGCCAAAAAAGGTTTCTTTTTTCGCGATTCAGTCACCCACTCTCTGCAGTAAGAGCGATCAGTAGTAGTTTTACACAGACGTCTGTGGTAGACAGAAGGAGGTTTCTCATATTCCAAGTTCAGCAACCGACAAAGTGGAATCCCCAGTGCGTGTTTTTGTTGCTGACCGACGCTCACAACGTGGTATAGGTCCTCTGGTTCTCACATTCATAGTACGCTGAACTCTACATTCGCAGTTGGGTGTGAAAGACTTTTAAGACGTTCATGATTAAAAGACACGCGTGTCACTGTTACACAAATCATTTTAACACTTCTCGTTTATTATACCACTGAAATACAGACGTTTATGTATGCACCTCAGCATAAGAATTTCCTCTGGTGCCACAAGATATTTTCCGTTCACAGTATAATTTGGAGATGCGTAGGGAATGATAAACAGAAAGAGAACTGGCTGATCGTAATGCCTACAACAAAAACGAATCTCTTTTCTTTAGGAAATTTAAAACTCTTCCGTTGTAAGTGAAAAGGATAGTAACTCGTACCTTTCACTTCGTTCATTGAACTCACTTTCTAACAATGGCTAGACTCATACTCATATTAACAGATAAATTTAGTTCTACTTTCACACTAGAGTTTCTTATTGCTGTACCGTTTTTTTCCAGTCCAACCAATTTTGCTAAAACGGTTCGTGGTAGCTTTAATAACTGCTTAAATAATACTGTAGCCCGCCAACGGATGCTACTAACCAAGAGTAAGATTGACGATATGACTTGTGCTTAATTACTAGGGCTCGGATTTGTATATTTTAACATTATAGAGCCCGAAAGGGGTTAAATGGTACAAAAAGGCTTAAAAGGGTCTAAAGAGGACTTTCCAGGGGCGACTCGTGCTGCTGTGCTGGCTATATGTTAAAAGTGGGAGCAACACTGAAATAATTACATGTCAGTACGATCCACGGCACCCGCATTGCCAAGGCCTATGCCATCTGGCAGAGGAAGTCAGAAAGTCTGAAGTGGCCCACCCGGCTAGCCGCGCGGTCTAACGCGCTGCTTCCCGAGCAGCAAGGCGTGCCGGCTCCCAGCACGAATACACCCGGCAGATTAGTGTCTAGGTTCGGTGTGCCGGCAAGCCTGTCGATGGTTTTTAAGCCGGTTTTCGATCTGCCTCAGCGAATGTGGGCTGGTTCCCCTTACCCCGTCTCAATTACTCTGTGTCGGCGATTGCTGCACAAACACCGTTTCCATGTACATACACACCACCGTTACTTCACCACGCAAACATTTAGGGTTACACTCGTCTGGTATGAGACGTTCCTGGGGAGGAGGGGGAGAGTCCACTGGGGGCCGAACCGCACACGAACACTGGGTTCCGTGTGGGGCGGCGGTGGTGTCATTTTCTGTGACAAGAAAGTATTTCTTAGAGCTCCTCTCCGCATTCAGTTGTTTACGGAAATAGCTCCAAACATCTTCCTTCCACCTGAACCAATACTTACACATTTGTGGACCTGGCTGATTTATATTATGCAGAATACTACCAAAAAGTCAAAGAGGTAGTAGACACATCCGACTCTAGTGAATCAGCTTTCACTAAAAAACCCTAGACTGCCTTTAAGAACATTAATAATGTTGCATCCTTGACATATTTAAGAGCTCACTTGCAACATCTATCTGCTGCAGTTCAATGCCTAGCGTCCGCACCCAAGCAGTAAATGTAATCTCCGAGATGGAGATGTATCTGGAGGAAATACCTGGTCCAGAGGGAATAATATGCGTCACTAAATTAAGGAATATACGTCTGACGAATCCCGCATATGAAGAAAGTGTCCGCTATTACGTGTGGGGGGGGGGGGGGGGGGGGGAGGGAGGAGTTGTAAGGGAGCTGTCCTCAAAGTCTGTTTAGGGAATTTAGCCACACCCTGTAGATACATGATTCCAATGTACTTCTGTGTGAGTGACACACAAAAACTTTCAATGAAACTACTGTGAGAAACACTTTTTATTAAAATGTTACAAAGAAAAAATAATTGTAGCACGCGTAAATATCTCAATTATCTCAATTTTTTATGCATTTTTTCGAGTGCCCTTGTAGGAAGTATTTAATTGTTTATTTTCTACAAAGAAATAAAACTATAGTAACATTTTCTATGTTAAAATTAGCGTTCATTGTACTTTTGATTAAAAGATCCCAAAAACGGGGAGATAATTTGTTTCAACCTAATATGGGGTATTCCAAGAAAATAAGGCGCTAAAATCCGTTTTATAAAAACCTAAAAATCCGATCCTAATTTCGCACAGTCGCCGTAAATAAAGCGATTAGTCAGTGACTGTTTCCTTTACTGTGTGACCAAAACCTTCGAACCTCTTATCTTATTCAAATCTGCAAACTGTTCATATACTTGTGGTGTGACTCGACTGCATTTGACTATTCCACACGAAACCTGAACAACTGTTTCACATAAAGGTGCATGAGCGGTAGCGCCTAGGCATTGTTGAACGAAACAGTAATAGACGAAGCCTTCTGTGACGGTCTAATCTTAAACTTGCCAAAATAATTGCCTGAAAACAAAAAATATAAGCATATAGGAAATTAAAATTTAGACGGAGTTTATTTTTCATTAAACTCAAACCAAGGTGGCAAACATGGCCAAACAAATCAGCAAAAATCCAAAAACAGGTTTTTCTTAAATAACTGAAAAAAACCCTAAAAATCGAGTTCTGTACAACGCATTAACAATCATGTTTCCATAGTTGCTATTTACTGTAAATATAGCCCTTGGTAAGTCAAAAAAATACTTGTTTGAGAAATCAGAATATATTAATTATTCTTCGAGATACATAGATTTTTGAGACAAACGCGCTCTCGATAGCTGGCCCTACAGTAACCGTTTTAGACTCAATTTTTTGGCGAAGAGTTGTGCTACCATGCTGTTAAAGAACTTTTACGATTTTATTAATTGTAAGGATCAAAAAATGGCTTCGAAGAACTGGCACTTTGGTCAGTTGTTTTTTGTGCTAACTATCTCACTTTTTATTTTATGAAAATAAGTTTTAGATGAAGTTAAGGAATTCTGTTACTTTGGTAGAAAAATAACCTATGACGGACGTGTTGTGAACTCAGGGGTTCTTCTTCCATGAAAATCTCGCTGCTGTTGAAAAAGAGTAATAATGGGGTCTTAGAAAGGCGGATGCGTGGGTTCAAGGGCAGCACACACTCAGTATCCCACAACAGTAAATAGCAAAATTTATCACTCAACTTTGGTAACGCTGGTTACAGCAGTTGTAGAATGCAAGTTTAGCCAATCTGTCCTGCGTTGACTACAGCTCCATGAACACAAACTAAATAATGTATTTTGAACTCAGGTCCGCAGAAGACATCTTCTGCACTGAGGTACTGCTCGAAGAACAGTTCCAAACTAACAGTACTCAGTTAAAACTCAAGGTAGGCGGCCTCTGTCCATACACGGTAATTCTGTTCACTGTTCTGTTCCTGCTGAGGGCTAACCACTGTCTGTCTATTGGCCACGATTTCTATCTAACTCGACGACTCAAAGACTGAAATCATGACAAACGGTCTGTAGGAACTACCTAGGAAGGCTCGGACTGATTTACATCTTGCAACTGACAACATTTTTTGTGGTACGTTAGGGTACAGCGTCACCGATTGATCTCGGTCTCACTATCTTGGTGTAAGGGTAAAATTTTTATGTCTACAATGACATCATTCCAGTGACGTCATTGGAGTGTACGTTGAAGGTGTGGTGGTGGAATTTGAAGCCCTGTACCACTCTCCGACGATGGAATTTAAGGCAGCAGGCAACAAGGAACACAACTACATGGTACTGAAATCGGCGGTCGTAATATGGGCGTCACTGGTCGTAGCCACTTTATCAGTGGCCGTAACAGGGCTTTCGTTAGCCATGGTCCAGATTCCTCGAGGATGGTAAGAGGAACAGGGTGGCGGTGCCAGTGCCGGGGAGTCGTGCTGCCAATGTGGTTTAAGCCAGTGAACATGTCGTGCAGCGCATCTACTTTATCACAGAGTTGCCTTGTCTTATCTCGAATGGACGTCTTTAGAGTTACCACGTTTGTTTCCTCACGGAGGGTGACAACCGTCGTGAGGGGAGGGGCATGCAGGCTCAACCAAAGCACTTCATTCTGCAGGTTCTGGAGGGTCTGCATCCGGGAAGCACCATCGTGGCCCACAATGGAGGAGCCATAGGTGGGGGAAGGGTGGACAATCGACCAGTAATCTGAACTTGGTGTCTAAGTTCACTTTCCTGCTGTTGAAGAGTGTGTACATAGCTTTTATCAGCTTCTGTCCTTTTTAGGTGTTGTATTCTCTATGGCGATGGAAGAGCAGCTTTGTAACCATCGAATCACATAGATACCTGGTATGGGACCTGGACGCCTCTAATAGTGATGTTGTGTAAGGTTATAGGGCTCTGTTTGGTGAAATAGACTGCCGTAGTCTTGGTGGCATTAAGGGAAATCTTATCTGAACGACACCAGGTGACAGTCACATCCATCTACTTCTTGAGACGAGTGATGAGCTGGTCTGTGTTGGGATCGGTCGTGTAAAGCGCCGTATCATCGGAGTACTGGGCCAGGTTGCAGTGTGGGATGACTGGCATATCATTAACATAAATGTTAATGAGGATGGGAGACAACACAGAGCCTTGATGGGTACCCATGGACATGTGACATAAGCTCGAGCATTTTCCTTGCTGAGTAACGAAGAAGGTTCTGTCGTGGAGAAAATCATCTACGATCTTGATATAGATGACTGGTGTGGTCTTCTGTATCAGCATTTTGGGCACAAAATTATCCTGCCATATCTTGTCATGCGCGTTTTGCAGATCCAGGAAAACCACTGCCATCGACATGGTGCGGTTAAAGCTCTTGCTGACATGTTCCGTTATCTTAGGAACTTGGAGATTCCAGCAGGTGGGAAGCGAATTCGAATTTTGGCGGACGGATTGTCTCAGCCGCCGCCAGAGGCTGGGAAATGTGGTGGAGGATGAAAGATTCTAGGACCATTACCATGGTATTCAGAAGGCTAATTTGTTTGTTGTTAGAATGCACCCTAGGATCTTTTGCGGGCTTGGGATGGCAATCAGTTTGACCTGCTTCTGCTGTGGGGAGGGGGGGGGGGGAAGGACGGCTGTGAGACAGCAGTTCAGGATGCTGGTAAACAAAGCCAATGGCTTCTACAGGATCCGACGGAGGTTTTCGTTTAAGATGCCATTCAAACCTCGAGCTGACTGCCCACACTTCTACTGGAGGATCCACTAGACTTCTGCCAGGGCCTCCACAATATGGCGTCCATCCTGGAGTTCATCGAACGTAAGGTCCAGGAAGTGCAATTGGTTCTGAGCCCCAGAGGCATCAGCCAGAGTTTCTACCACTTGGAGATCATCTTCAGTTAAGCCATCTACTGTGTGGATAGCGTGGTTGGTCCTCAGTGCAGAGCGCCATAGGGCTGTCACAACAAACCAAGGCAGTCATCCCGTCCTCCCATTGTTCTGTTTTACAATAAGCGAGGTGGTAGTAGAATTCACATTGGAAACTCCTCATGTGACACTTATCCTGAGGGACACGAAACTGCTTCCACCACCTGCAGTAGCGGTTCTTCCGGATTTTTGGTTTTCACAGGAGGAGGAGCAAGTAATTCAGTGGGGTTAAAGACCATGGGACAATGGAAGTAGAGGCCTTCCTTGCCTTCTGGATTTTCGTGGTTACCAGTGTTAACCAGATTGGTAGATGTTGTCAGATTGAGATTTTGCCAGGTGGTATTTTTGAGGATCCTGAAAAATTTGTCCCAGTCAGTGATGGCTGGGTCAGAGGCCAGTTCAGAAAGTCCAGCTGGCAGTTGGAATGAAATGGTATATGGGTGGGATTATGGGGGCCCATTGACCAAAAGTGCTGGAGAATCTTCCAGTTCAAGGAGGTGTCTGCCCTTGGCATCTAACATTCTGCGTGGTGTCTGTTTGTTCTATATCGTGTCTCCCTACCACTTTCGCACAACGACGCTCTGAGCATGTTTCTTAGGGAATTGACTAGTTTGAACCTGTGACCTGTTGCTGGTAAGGAGACGCCAGACCACACATGACATGTAGTGTTCAGAAGAGTTCAGTGAGACTAGCGATGATATAACCAAATACTTAATGATTTCAGCGTCAGCTCCACTGCACTCCCTGTAAAAGACTCTTAATACTAACTAAATTTAGTGGATGGGCTTCAAGGCTTTCCTATTTTTAGTTAGCTGGTAAAATAACGTCGAAAAAGCAATTAAGTTTACCATTGGAAATTTTATTCTACTCACAAAACATTGTTTATAAATTGCACTATTGATAAAAGGAAATCTTTTAATACAGGATGGTAAAAACCAACTGCGTTCAACAAAAATGTGAACGAATATTCCCTGAATGGGTTTCCAATTCTACAATGGATCGAAGGATGACCTATGCCATATCACATTTATAATCTAGGTTTAAATTAAGTTTCACAAAAGAGAAAACTATCAAAATGGTCTACAGTGACCCTCAATTATCTTTAATTACTTATCTAACTTGTCGTAAATTACAGTGGCTGATGTGGCTTCTCAATAACTATATAACAGAAAAATCATCGCGTTTCAGATTTTTACTTCAAGTGGCAAATATGAACACCATGAGCTTTAATTGACGATCGACACTAGTATTACTCAAAAAGGGGGTGTAACAGATGAGACTTCTGCAGTTCTGAGTGAAGGTTTATGCGCTGTTATGCGGCATCACGTGCGTTCATTACCTTGTCGGTGTTCGTCAGGGGGCGGCGGACAGCACAGCTCCGCTCACCTCGCCGTTTCAGAAGCAACTCTCTCCTAACTTCTCCTTACTACAATTTACCGAAGTTGGCTTAAAAACCTATCTGGCTGTGTTTTCATCTGACCAGTCAGGGTTTCAATGTTAACCTGAAGCTCCGCCTACAAATATTCTGTCTATCCAATGAGAAGCGTTGAACTTTTCGTGGTGGGGCAATGTTTTTTAAAGTTTGCAACGTAACAGAGACGCATATAAGTCTCACGCTAAAACTTGCAGCTGGTGTGTTCCTTTTAGTGTTATCGTAAGATCTATACTGTTCTTCTGGAGAGCTCTATGTTTTATCATGGGTTGGGGGTGGTCCTGACGTAACAAGAGACACGAAAAAGTCTCACGCTAAAACTTGCAGCTGGTGTGGTCCTTTTAGTGTTATCAAAAGATCTATACTGTTCTCCTGGAAGTCTCTAGCTTTTAACATGGGCTGGGGGGTGGTCCTAGCGGTTAGCTGGCGACGTGGGTGTCCGTCCCTTATCGTAGGGCCTTCAGCTTAACACGGTTCTACTCTTGGCTTCTGTTCTCGTTTCTCCCTTCGGAACTGCATCTGTCTCACAGTGGGAAGGTATGACATGCATTTATGCCTTCTTGTGTTTGTAGTATTCCACTTGCTCACTCGTTACTCGTATTACTTTGGTTAATTTAATGTCACGATTTATTCGGAGCTATGTGACATACTACTGGATTTGCTTATCATGCCAGGGTTTTCGTGGAAGGTGTTGGATTTGCCTAACACCTTACAGGGCCCATAGACCATAAGTGCTGGAGGATCTTCCAGTTCAAGGAGGTGTCTACCCTTGGCATTAGCAATGTGAGAATGCCAAGTTGGATGCTTGGCATTGATATCTGTCCCAACAATGAGTTTGTCAAATGATGTCAATGTACAGAAGTCTGTTTCAAAAAGTGGTAGGTTAGGGCAGAAATACGCCGCAGTGAAAGTAATAGCACCCAAGACGGGTAGAAATAGTGACCGCCATAGCCTCTATATGTTCTAGTGGTTGGAGAGACTCGTGATTATGGACGAGAGTCCTATGTAGGAACACTGCTGAGCCGTGACCTCGTCAATGGAGTCGGTCAGTGCGATAGCAAACCATGTTGTGGAGTCGAAAATCGGTGGCAGGTTTCAGATGGGTTTCCGAGACAAGTAAAATGTTCTCATGGTGGTCGTAGAGGAAGGTGTTCAGTTCAGTCTTCATATGTTGAATGCCATTAGTATAAAAAATACAGACAACTAGATCCCGAGTGGGTTGATGGTTGTGCAGTGGGTGATTCACCATTATAACAAAATCTGCCAGTCCAACAGATGGATCTTTTGACCTGTTTCACGAATGATAGCCCTGATGTGGGGCTGTGCGAAGAGAGAGATAACCTGGAAGATCTCTCTCATGTCATCCCAGAAAGAAGCATCTGTATCCATCACTGGGGGAATATTTTGGGTGGGCTGCTTGACTCTGCAGTGGGCAGGGTTGGGCATGGTTACGTGTGTAGAAGGTGCCACAATAGAGGCCTGTGGCACTTCAACAGGTGGGGGTGGGAGGCTGCAGACAGTCTATCTGTTTGGCAGGCATTGGTATTCGTCACAGGATGCAGATGAGCAGAAGTATACTGAACTGCAGCAGCGAATGTGGTTGTAGGGCTTTGAGTTAGAGGGGGTTCCTGTGTCACAGATGGAGAAATGGGCGCGGACCAAGAAGGCAGGGGTGACCAATTAGTCCCTGGTTTCCTTCTTTCAGGGTGTCAAGCCTTCTCAGCCTTCTGGTATACAGAGCAACCCCTCCTGGAAATCAAATGGTGTGGGTCGTGAGTGGTGCCTGAACAGTTTGCACATGTGGGTTTTTCCAAGGTAAGGAGTTTGCAGCCCTCTGACAGATGCGAGCTGGCACACTTGACTCACCGAAAAGGCAGTGAGCAGTAATTGTGGTGTGTCACAAACACCGACATGTACGGCAGATGGAGGGGGCACTGTGGCCTCCATATGATTCAATACACACCTTGGCACACAGGAGATAGGAGATTTGCTGAAGGTATTCGACGTCCTCTCTCCTAATAAGGGGCGGGCATAGGGATTACCTTCTGGGTCTCAGGATCCCTCTTGTTGTATTGGTGGACCAAAGGGTCCTGAAACCTGAGATGGAATAATTCAACCCCGACGTAAGTTTCTATAACTTCGCAGGGATGGTTTCTGATGACGAATTCTGTTTTTCTGTCGCCAGAAGCCTGATGAGTGTAGTAGTCCATAGCCCTCGACTTCACAAAGTTAAGGACTTTCTGTCAGGGACTTTTGACTTGGACTTTCTGGTGAACTGGCTGCAGTTGGCCTGCAATAAGGCGTTGGAGTTCCGTGTTCACTTTAATGTAGTTTGTGGGACTGTAAACCACAACAGAATAGATCTTCTCCTTCTTGTAGCAGTGGTTTATGAGAAGGAGTCGGGAGGGGGACCCATGTCCTGGAACATGGCACCAACAGGTGCGGCTGCTCAAGGTGTGGAGTCATCTGAATCCCAGTCACGGCCGCTGCGATGGGCACTAGCGGAAAACCGTTTAGATTTTGGACCACAAGGGGGTGGGAGGTAGGGACCCACAGGGTAAGAGTCCTCACAAGGCCCATTTGGCGGACGAGGTGATGTAAAAGAAGCAGCAACCGACGGAGCTTCCATGTGGTGGTCGGTTGTATCAATGTTGGGGACCAACAGGGCTTGACTGTCACTGGGTGAGAGGTTAATCACCAGGCGGCCATAGGAGTCGTCGGATGACGAAGAGGAAGATCGGTCCGTCACGCGAGGCTGTGGACTGGTTCACGTGAATCGGTGTCACTGTCAGTGGTTACCGGTGACTTATGGCGGGAGGCCCGATGCGCTCAGTCCTCGGTCCGCTGGGTGTTGTCCGTAGCGGCGCCTCCGGCGGCTTGCCGGAACGGCCGTCGATCGGCCGGTGCCACACTGCCGCGCGAAAGGCGGCGGAGGAGACGCCGAGCCGCGGATTCCTGTCCTTGGCCCTATTCATGGATTGCCACGGCCCGACTAACGTAGCCAGGGCACTGGCAGTCAGAATATACTAACGCCTGACGCCTATAAATCTCCGGTAGAAAGAGGCAAGTACGAAAAGAAAGAAAAAACGGTGCCTTAGAAAGCGAACGAAAAATTAACGTCGGCTCAGACACTACTGCTAAGCAACGCTGAGCAAAACTCGTGACCGTAACGAACGACGAGCGCGTACTCGCAAGTAAACACTGTCAGGTCTCCTACGTGACAGACTCTGACAACTTGTGCTTGTGCACGGCAACTTAAGCGCACGTCTCTCTTCCTAGTGGCGCCGCTGCTCCAGGAGGCGTGGTCCTCGCGGGCAGTGTGATTAGTTTGGGCACAGCGATGTTCCTGCTGCGGACTGCCGTCGACGATACTTCTGGTACCAACTGTCGCAAAACCTTCTTGTGTGGTATCTCAGTACACCAAACGACGGAGCAAGGAGGACATTAAAAACAGACTAGCGCTAGCAAAAAGGGCATTGCTGGCCAAAAGGAATCTACTGTTATCAAACATATTCCTTAATTTGAAGACGAAATTTCTAAGAATGCTCGTTTGAGCACAGCATTGTACGGTAGTGAAACATGAACTGCGGGAAAACTGTGACAGAAGACAATCGAAGCATGTGGGATGTGGTGCTATAGAAGAATGTTTGTACTTTAGGTAAGGTAAGGAATGAGGAGGATCTGTGCAGAAACGGAGAGGAAACGAATATGTGGAGAACAGTAACAAGGAGAAGGCACAGGAAGGCAGCATACCTGTTACGATATCAGGAAGTGACTTCCATGGTACTAGAGTGAGCTGTAGAAGGCAAAAACTGTAGAGAAAGACAGAGATTGGAATACATCCAGAAAGTAATTGAGGACGTAGGTTGCAAGTGCTACTCTGAGATAAAGAGGTTGGCACTGGAGAGGAACTCGTGGTGGCATTAAACAAGTCCAAAAAAAAACAACTTTTAAAGAAAGAAATTACTGACTTTTTTCACGAATATAAAGAAGTCTACAACCTTCAGGAGGCGAGATAGTTTTTTTTTTTTTCTTCAACATCTTGAGGACGCATTTAACATTTTACAGCGATGTGCTTGACGGAGGTTAATACTGAATACTTGTATTTCTGAGAAAGAATCTGATTCGTTTCACTGATTTTTAGTGACACTAACTGAGTAATAAAGCGACGCGTGCAAGCACGGGGTGGTCCAGCTGTAGCGGGCGGCCGAGTGTGTGGGAAGCGGCCATCGCTCGCCCTGACAGTTGATTCTGAGCGGCCTGCGCTCGCACAGTGTTTGATACCTCGGCTTCCGGACCACGTACAAAAATCCTTTTGCACTTGCTCTGGAGTACTTGGACAAGATAACGGTCACTTTTGCCTTAGAAGCAAAATAGCTCCGAAAATATTAATTTTTTTTACTTTACATTTTATTTTACGTTTATCATCATTTTAATCATTTTGTATTGCTACAGTAACATTTATTATGAAACACTTCGAACGTTATACTTAATTAAAGATGGTTACGTTATACTCGCTATTGGTTTCTGTAACACTTATTTCATTACTTCATTATTTCTGATACAAAAATGTTGCGTTACATAATTGGAACATGTCAAGACAAGTTTAAAGAATTTTATTGATTTACACAAATATTCAATAATACAAGTATATGAAATATGTATAAAATCATTACAATGGAAACTACGTTATACACATGTGCTATATTGATAAACTTATTATGGACTGAAATCCGCCGCCCTCTCCATCTCAGGCGCTGCACACTTGCACGCTTCATTTCATTACTCAGTTAACAACACTGAAACTAAATGAAGCATATCCTAGTAGTTTTCCTTGAAAAATATAAATATTTAGTATTAACTTCCATCCAGAGCATCGCTGTAAAATGTTAATTGCGTCCACTAGACTTTAAAGAAAAAAAAAATGTTATCTCGGATCGTGGAGGTCTCAGAAACATTTTTAATTCGCCAAAAAATGTTAGTAAATTCTTAAAATTTATTTACATACAATAAAAATTGAGACACTTAAATAAACACGACCAATAAAACTGCAAGTGTTAAGAAATCATTTTTTGATCCTTAGAAATAATAAAATCCTTGCGAAGAGATTAAGCGTAACACCGTTACTGTAGTGTCATCCAAAAATTCAAATGGCTCTAAGCACTATGGGACTTAACATCTGAGGTCATCAGTCCCCTAGAACTTAGAACTACTGGGGGTGGAGGGGGGGGCGGCATGCCCCCCCTATCTCTCAGAAAAAGGAAATAAAATATGGGGAAAACAGAAGTTTTTTTCGGAAGAAAATTGTTTAAAAATCGATCTTTTTAAGAGTCGGAACTCGAACTTTTATGTGGCTACTTAAAAGTTGGCATTCGTCTTCCAAAATATTAAAAATACTCCATACCCCCAGGTCTAGTTCACCCACCCGCATGGATGACCTTTTCGTGGTGTCCCCTTGTTTCCTGTAGGTACTGGCATAGCATTTGACTTCCTTGTTAATGCTCGGACTCTGTGAAACTCACTTTATAGGCAGAGTCTTTATCCCTTGACGGTACGATTTTCTTGTTTCCTGGCGGTCCTTGAAGATCCTGGTTTCTTTTTCGGCACACTACTAGTGTCCATGAAAGTGTCCACCCACGTAACTGTCGATTTTCGATCACCAACACGACCTGCAGGGGCAGTATTAAACGGTTTCCTGAATGAACGCTGCGTTGAGATGACCGAACGACCACTGGAAAACTAAGTCGGCAAGTCGAACTAGCGTTCCTCTTTCCTCCACTTGATGATAGCTACTAAACTAAGCTTTGAAAAAAAAAAAAAAAGTTAGGTTCCGTCCTTTCGAATTCGCTCAACCTCACACAACAATGAGTGACAGCTGCGCGTTTGAAGTGAGGAAATTCCCGCGCCGCATCCTGTAGGAACCAGTGATGCCCGCTGGAAGTATCGAGAGGCGGATGGCAGGGGCATCTGCACTGAGTTATGTACGTGGTAAAGAAATCCGCCGCAGTTGTAAAGCTGTTTATGGACCGAAGTGTTGAAGTCGCTATACACTAACACGGTTTCGGGTTCATAGTCCCATCATCAAGTGATTCTAAAATCCGGAGTAAAACAATAGTTGTAGCCTACTCCATGAAGCAAACAAAAAATTAAAAAAAAATTGAAGATCAGCTTTTAGAAACATAAAAATAGATAAAATTATTGAGCAAAAGATTACCTACAAGTAACAGGACGTTATACACTGAAGCGCCAAAGAAACTGGTATAGGCATGCGTATTGAAATGCAGAGATATGTAAACAGGCAGAACAGGCTCTGCGGTCGGCAACGCCTATATAAGACAACAAGTGTCTGGCGCGGTTGTTAGATCGGTTACTACAATTGCAGGTTATCAAGATTTAAGCGAGTTTGAACGTGTTGTTACAGTCGGCACACGGGCGATGGGACACAGCATCTCAGACGTAGCGATGAAGCGGGGATTTTCCCGTACGACCATTTCACGAGTGTACCGTGAGTATCCGGAATCCGGTAAAACATCAAAGCTACAACATCGCTGCGGCCGTAAAAAGATCCTTCACTAAAGAAGAGGAAGTAAATATTCCAGAATTGGAAGCCAGAACAGCTGTTCGAAAGAGTGACATAAAAGTAGATATCTCAGGTGTTGCGAAACAACTCAAATCACTTAAGAAAGGCAAGTCTTCCGGTCCAGACGGTATATCAATCAGGTTCCTTTCAGAGTATGCAGACACAATAACGCCTTTCTTAGCAGTCATATACAACCGCTCACTTGACGAAAGGTCTGTTCCTAAAGACTGGAAAGTAGCACAGGTCACACCAATATTCAAGAAAGGAAATAGGAGTAACCCACTGAATTACAGACCCATATCACTGACCTCAATTTGCAGTAGGATTTTGGAGCATATACTGTACTCAAACATTATGAATCACCTTGAAGAAAATGACGTATTGATACATAACCAACACGGATTCAGAAAATATCATTCTTGTGCAACACAGCTAGCTCTTTATTCCCATGAAGTAATGAGTGCTGTCAACAAGGGATCTCAGATCGATTCCATATTCCTAGATTTCCAGGAGGCTTTTGACGCTGTTCCTCACAAGCGACTATTAACCAGATTGGGTGCATATGGAGTATCGTCTCAGTTGCGTAACTGGATTCGTGATTTCCTTTCAGAGAGGTCACAGTCCGTAGTGATAGACGGTAAATCATCGAGTAGAATAGAAGTGATATCTGGCATTCCACAAGGTAGTGTCATAGGCCCCTGCTGTTCCTGATTTACATAAATGATCTAGGTGATAATCTGAGCAGCCCCCTTCGATTGTTTGCAGATGACGCTGTAATTTACCATCCCTTAAAATCATCAAACGATCAATTCCAATTACAAAATTATCTAGAGAGAAATTCTGTATGGTGCGAAAAGTGGAAATTGGCACTAAACAAAGAAAAGTGCGAGATCATCCACATGGGTACTAAAAGAAATCCGATAAATTTTGGATATACGATAAATCGCACAAATCTTAGGGATGTCAATTCGACTAAATACCTAGGAATTACAAGTACGAGCAACTTAAATTGGAAAGAACACATAGATAATCTTGTGGGGAGAGCGAAAGAAAGACTGCGCTTCGTTGGCAAAACACCTAGAAGATGTGACAAACCCACTAAAGAGACAGCCTACATTACTCTTTCCGTCCTCTGATGGAATGCTGCTGCGCGTTGTGGGATCCTTACCAGGTGAGATTGACGGAGGACATCGTAAAAGTGCAAAGAAGGGCAGCCCGTTTCGTGTTATCGCGCAGTAGGGGTGAGAGTGTCACTGATATGACACGCGAGTTGGGGTGGCAGTCACTGAAACAAAGGCGGTTTTCTTGACGGCTAGATCTATTTACGAAATTTCAATCATAAACTTTCTGTTCCGAATGTGAAAATATATTGTTGACACCCACATACGTAGGGAGAAATGATCATCATAATAAAATAAGAGAACGGTTTACGTGTTCCTTTTTCCCACGCGCCATTCGAGAGTGGAATGGTAGAGAAGCAGTATGAAAATGATTCGATGAACCCTCTGCCAGGTACTTAAGTGTGAATTGCAGAGTAACCATGTAGATGTAGCAGACGTAGACGACGGAAGAGAATCGTTCAACGTGACAGAAGTCCAACCCTTCCCAAAACTGCTACAGATTTCAATGCCGGGCCATCAACAAGTATCAGCGTGCGGACCATTCAACGAAACATCACCGACTTGGGCTTTCGGAGCCAAAAGCCCACTCCTGTACCCTTGACGACTGCACGACAAAGTTTACGCCTCGCCTGGGCCCGTCAACACAGACATTGGATTGTTGATGTCTGAGAGCATGTGCCCTGGTCGGACAAGTCTCGTTTCAAATTGTATCCAGTGGATGGACGTGTACTGTTATGGAGACAACCTCTTGAATCCATGGACCCTGCGTGTTAGCAGGGGACTGTTCAGCCTGGTGGAGACTCTGTAATAGTATGGGACGTGTGAAGTTAGAGTGACACATACATGACAATCCTGTCTGATCACCTGCATCCATTTATGGGCATTGTGCATTCCGGTGGACTTAGGCAATTCCAGTAGGACAATGGAATACCCCACACGTCCAGAATTGCTACAGATTGGCTCCAGAAACACTTTTCTGAGTTTAAGCACTTTCGCTGACCACCAAACTCCCCAGACATGAACATTATTGAGCATATATGGGATGCCTTGCAACGTACTCTTACGGATTTATGGACAGCCCAACACAGAAGTTAATCGAGACAGTGCCACGACTTGCCGCTGTACTTCTCGGTGCTTCCGAGGGCCCTACACGATATTAGGCACATGCACCAGTTCCTTTGCCCCTAAAATGTACCTATGTTATGACAATTAATAAGCGAACATTTACCGTAGACGGACGATCAAATAACATCCCAAATTGTGTCTGCGGATAACTCTAAATTTCCATCTATGCCTAGGAAAGTTCCCCTTGTCCGAAAATTGCCACCGGGAATGCAAACTGTCTGTAACAATAAAGGCATCATAGGACATTAGGTGAAAGTCAGGCTCTGAAGCAAAGTTAAACTAAGCAACGTCCCTGCGCCGTGTTATGCGCCCTCCGCCCCCTCACGTTGCGTCCGACGAATTCGCCCCCATAGCGTTATTGCTCAGCGAGGGTCACATGGGGGCGCTGAATTACCGTTTGGTGTGTTTTGGCGTCGAATGTAGGCGTTTTCGTGTGGCTCGTTATATTAGGTAGTAAGCTGACTTGCGCTTTCTGCAGCGCAGGGTCCTTACTTAGTTTAACTTCGGTTTAACGCGTGGCTTCGACCTAACGTCCTATGGAGGCTTTATTGTTGTAGACTTTATGCAATCCCGATGGCAACTTACGGACAAGAGGAACTTTCCTAGGCCGCGAGTGTCATTAGAGTTCTTTGCAGCCGCAATTTGGGATGTTATTTGATGGTTCACCTACGGCAGATGTTTTCCTTTTAGTTGTTAGACCATGGACATGACATCCTACTTCCACTAGGTAGGCTGCTGTTCAGTCATTTTATCTGTTTTTTCAGTTTCTAAATTTCAACATTTAATTTTTTTAATTTCTTAATAGCTTAATGGAGCACTTTAGAACTGTGTTACACTTCAGATTTTCATATACACCTCATAATTTGGCCAAGTCCCTAAAGCCGTGGTAGTGTACAGAGACTTCTCTCGTACAAGGCTTTTTCAATAAAGAATTTTACAACTGAGCGGGTTTCTGTTCTTGTTTTGCTGTAGGGCGCAAACACAACTGGGGTCATACGCCCCCAAGTCAAAACTGTAGAACACGAAGACAGAGAGGAGTTAAAAAACGACTATATGTCAGTCCAAACTGATATAACAAAAGACAGCTAAAACAGGCACGTGGAAAAGGGGCTAGGAATAAGACACCATACATAAACGGAGGTCCAAAACTAAATATTAAATGGCCTTCGCCATATTGCTTTGGCGCATAGAAAGTAAGACGCGGTCGACAGCCGACGCCTCATTTACTAAAACGGCCGATAACTCATACGACAAACCCAAAATGAAACGTAAAAGTGTAAAAAATTGACATTCCATCAGTAAGTGGCGGACAGTTAAAACTTGAGTGCAATGTGTACAAAGTGGTGGGGTAGCGCCAATTAGCAAATGACGATGACTAAAAAGGCAGTTTCCAATACGCAGCCGAGTTAAAATAACCTCCTCCCAGCGGGAAGGCCGAGAGGAGGTCGTCCGAGCCGCTGGGAGAGGCTTAATAAGCTAGAGCTTATTCCCGTGAAGGGAGGACCATTGGCGATGCCACAGGGCACCAGCTCCTGACAGTGAGCAACACTGAGATCATCGGAGGGAATAGAGGTACTCGTGGGCAAAGGTACGAGGACTCTGGCTTTGGCAGAAGCGTCAGCAGCCTCATTTCCTGGCAGACAAACATGACCAGGAACCTACAGAAACATCACACTGGCTCGACCAAGAGTGAGTAGTTTTCCTGCACCCGATGCACTAAGGGATGGGCGGTGAACAGCGCACATAGACTTTGAAGGGCACTGGGTGAGTCTGAGCATAGGGCAATTGAAAAGGCTGTGTCGCCAGATGTACTCCGTGACCTGATGCAAGGCGAAGAGCTCGGCTGTAAATACTGAGGAGTGTGCCGGAAGCTGATATCGAAGGACACGCGTGGTACAATGACGAAGGCACACCCGACCCCACAATCAGTTCGAGAGCCATCAGTGTATACAAAGGTAGTATCGCGAAGTTCCATGGGGAGGTCGTGAAACTGAAGGCGATAGACCGAGGCTGGAGTAGTGTCCTTAGGAAGCGATGGAGGCCAAGGTTAACATGGGCAGCTTCACGAAGCTAAGGTGGTGAAGGGTTCACACCCACTCGAAAAGGTGCAGGTAGTGTGAAGTTAAGCCGCCATAGCAAGTGCCGAAAGCAGACTCCAGGAGGTAACAGAGAAGAAGGACGGGCGCTGACGATCAAAGAAATCGTCAAAGATGGAGACATAGGATGGATGGCCATGCATGGCAGACAAACGGCATGCATACCTGCTGAGGAGAAAATCACGGCGTTAGGACAGGGGTACTTCAGCAGCTTCAGCATACAGACTCTCAACCGGGCTGCTGTAAAAGGCGCCTGTGACCAAACGGATGCCACGATGGTGGATAGTTATGAGACAGTGTAAGAGGGATGGACGTGCAGACGCATAAACAAAGCACCCATAGTCGAGTTTCGAATGGACAAGGGATGGGTACAAACGGAAGAGGGTGGTTCGATTGGCACCCTAGGAAGGACCATAGAGGATACATAGGACAATGAGGAACCACGTAGAGTGGGCTGCCAGGTAAGATACATCGAAGGCCCAAGAGAGTTTCCTATCGAACATGAGCCCCAGGAATTTCGTAGTTTCAATGAACGGAAGGGCAACAGGCCCAAGATGTAAAGATGGTGGGAGAAACCACTTGTGTCACCATAAATTCATACACTGGTTTTACTAGTGGAAAAGCGAAATCCATTAGACATGCTCCTGAAGTAAAGACGATCAAGACGCTGCTCAGTGAGACAGGTCCGTGGACAACTGCAATAGACGTAAAATATTCAACAAAAAGGGAGCTGTAGATGCCCAGTGGGAGACAGGCCATGATAGGGTTAATGGCGATAGCACAGAGGAAAGTACTCAGTACGGAACCCTGAGGCACACCGTTTTCCTGGATAAGGGGGTCCGACAAGGCAGAACCCACACTCACCTTGAAGCCATTATAAAAATCCCCAGCAAGCAGGGCAGGCGACCATGGAAGACCCATGTGTAAAGAGTACGGAGGATACCAGTTCTCCAGCAGGTGTCACAGGCCTTCTCCAAATCGGAAAACACGGCCACAGTCTGGGATTTTCGCAGAAAACCATTCATGACATGAGTGGACAAAGTAACGAGATGGTCAACTGCAGATCACCGTGCTCGAAATCCACACTGTGCATTCGTCATTAAATTGCGAGGTTCAAGCCATTATACCAGTCAGGCATGAATCATAAGTCCCATCACCTTGCAAACACAGCTGGTAAAAAAGATGGGGCAGTAGCTAGAAGGAGAGTTTTTGTCCTTACTGGGCTTAGGTGTGGGCATGACGGTGGCTTCACGCCAGCGTCCAAGAAATGTGTCCTCTGCCCAGATGCGGTTGTATGTGTTAAGCAGAAAGTGCTTTCCCTTAAGAGATAGCTGCTGCACCATCTGAATGTGGATAGCGTCTGGCCTGGGGCACAGGATCGGGATGAAATGAGAAAATGATCAAGCTCTCTCATAGTAAAGGCGGCATTGTAGCACTCATGATTCAGAGACGAGAAGGGGAATTGCCTGAGCCTCCTCCACTCGTTTCCGACGGAGGAAGGCAGGGTGATAGTGGGAAGATCTTGAAACTTAAGAAGGTCAGCCAAGAGGGCACCTCTCTGACAGGTCCTGGGACAACCCCAAAGGGGATGATGCGCATTAAAGTCACTGAGTAGCAAAAATGGGGGAGGTAGCTCCCCAATAAGGAAGTCTGCCCTGGTGTCATTGATTGAACGGAATGATATAAATGGTACAGAGGGAAAAAGTCAGGTGCGGAAGGAAAGTGCGAACTGCCACAGCTTGAAGATGATTAGTCATGGAGATGTGTTGACTATGAATGTCATCCCATATGAGTAACGTGACGCCCTCATGAGATGGAATGCCGACCTTTGGGGAAAGGTCAAAACGAATAGATGAGTAATGTGAAAGCTCAAAGAGGTCGTGAGGACGCAATTTCGTTTCCTGAAGGCAGAAAAATGGTTCAAATGGCTTTGAGTACTATGGGACTTCACATCTGAGGTCATTAGTCCCGTAGACTTAGAACTACTTAAACCTAACTAACCTAAGGACATCACACACATCCATGCCCAAGGCAGGATTCGAACCTTCGACCGTAGCAGCAGCGCGGTTCCGGACTGAAGCACCTAGAACCGCTCGGCCACAATGGCCGGCGAAGGCAGAAAAAAATTGGTAATTTGTGGTACCTTCTGTGGGGTCAAACTGCTGAGGTCATCTGTCCCTAGGCTCACACACTATTTAATCTAACTTAAACTAAATTACGCTAAGGACAACACACACACTCATGCCCAAGGGAGGACTCGAACCTCCGATAGGGGGAGCCCTGTGAACCATGCAAGTTGCCTTAGACAGCATGGCTTCCCCTCGCGGCCCTGAAGGCAGAGTACAAGGGTATTCTGCGATGCTAAAAGCAGCTGTAAATCCTGTTTGTGGGACCGATGGCCGCGAACATTCCATTGGAGGACAGTCATGAGGAAGTAGAGACGTAGGGGTGTCAACTCTGCGGCCACCCAGTGACAGCCGGTGTTGAGTCGCTACTACAGGGCACAGAAGCAGGAGGATCCTGCTCCATGGGGTCCACAGAAGCATCGGCTTGCTTGTGTGGCCAGTCCATGGATTCCAACCTGAAAAACGGTTGGTGGTGCGCACCGTCCAGACAGAGGCCAGCCAGGCTAAGGTACCATATGGCTACACTGTCGAACAGGATCTTCAAGTTGGCGAAGGAGAAGACCGTTTGCCTTTCGTAGACTTCTTCGAGCTTTTCCGTTTAGAGGAAGACGGGTGTTGTTTGGCTGGAGGGATGGAGGAAGTCTTCACGGGAGTACTCCTTTGGTCCTTTCCTGCCTACTGGTTGTGTAGCTGGTAGCTTTGTCCCTTGAGGCGAGAGTTTGATGGTTTGTTGCACTGTGGGACGGGGGATGGCGATTCTACCTTGACACTAGGTGATTTCACAACCTCAGAGCCAAATTTGAGGTCGCATGTCTGCGTGGCCACGTCCTTAATGGAGCGAGGGGTAACAAGAACAGAACTATAGGTGCCAGAACACAGGCATTGCGACTAGCCAGTAATTTGCGAGCTACTGGGTAAGGCACTTTTTTATTTACCCGAATCTCTTGGACAACTCACTCATCAGGACACACGGGACAATCTCGAGAGGGGGTGGCATGGCCGCCATCACAGTTGATACAGTGGGGAGAAGGAGGCAGATAATCGCTGTCATGTGCATTCCTACCACAGGTTCCACATTTGGCTGGGTGTCAACAAGACATTCGAGTGCAGTTGAAACGTTGACACTGGTAGCAGTGTATCAGGTTGAGAATGTATGGCCTAACTGTGATAATTTCCTAGCCTGCTTTGATATTAGACAGCAGCACCACTCTACCAAAGGTGAGGAAAAGATTGCAGGTGGGCATTAAGGAGGAATCTACCTTTCTCGTTACACGACGGATGCCAATGACACCCTGATCAGAGAGGTAAGATTGGATTTTGGCTTCAGTTAGACTGTCGCGCAGCCTGGTGTAAATTACACCACGGGAACAATTCAAAGTTGTATGGGCCTCTACATGAACAGGGTAGCCGTGGACAGGCGAGGCAACAAGAAGTTGTGCTTGAGAATCAAAAGCAGTCTCCAAAAGCAAAGTGCCATTCCATAAACGAGAGCAGGGTTTCACAGGGCCAGCAATTGCATCAACACCTTTCTGAATAATAAACGGATTTACCGTGGCTAAAGACTGACCGTCTTCAGTGGGTGAGACCATGAGGAACCGTGATGCAGCGGGAAGGGTGTTCGAATCATTAGCCTCATTATGTTTACGTTTCGTAGACGTTGGTTGGGAAGATGATTGACTTATTCCGAGAAAATCCCCCATGACTGCTAGCGTCTCCAATGGTGCGCTCCTTCCAACTGGAGGCTTCCTTCACAAGGGTGGCGCCCACCTTAGGTGATTGTTCACACCTCAGGTCACACATCCCGAAAATCTGACAGAGAGGCGGACCGATCGGCATTCTGTGAAGGTTGCAGCTCAGGCAATCACCTTCCCTGTGCCTAGCCTGTACCAGGGGGTACGTGCGAACCCTACCTGTCGACGCAGGGCTGGGAATTACGCATTACCCAGTCACCTGTTCTGCGTCAGAGGCGTGGGCCGGTCTTCAGGAGCGGACAAGGAGGAAGAATAAAAACAGGAACCTCAAACACCGAAGCGGATGAACGAGAAGAGAAGGGAAACGAAGAAAGGAAAGGGAGCTAGAAACATAGGTGAGACTGTTCTTAGGTCAGCGACAGACAATGCGGAACATTCGAAATAACATCATAGACATATTCTCCCCTAGGGAGGGGAAAAAGAATAGCAAGAGCATAGACATGCAGCGCGGAAGAGATAAAACGCTGCAAGCACGAAGCTACCAAAGAGTGGCGAGCGGCGTGAGGGACTGAGCGGGTTTGTTTACCATGAACATGTTACAGAACAGTTGTGGATGTCGCACAAATAAACATTTATGTATTGGATTTAGCTATCAAAGGAAAAGAGATCTGAAGATATTCAAGTTCTACGAAGAGTCAAGCTTGTACCAGTGCTAACTGCGAAGAGGAAAGAAGGAATATTGGGTTCAACGTCTCGTTGACATCGAAGTCATTAGAGACAGAGAACAAGTTCAGATTGTGTCAAAGATGGGAAAGGAAATCGGCCGTGCCCTTTTAAAGGAACCATCCCGGTCATTACCTGGAGCGATTTATGAAAATCACAGGTTACCTAAATCAGGAAGGGCAGATGCGGCTTTGAACCGTCTTCCTCCCGATCGGGGCTGCGAAGAGCCGAGATGCGAATATGCGACCTTCTATGTCGGCGACCGACCGTCACAGGTTTGGCGTCCGTGTGACTGACGCCGAGACCTTCTGTTCAAAAAGCATACGTTTTTATGATCAATGGTCTCTGTTCTCAAACTTCGCGAGATGTGTTTCTTGCCTTTCTTGGTAAAACTATAATAGCGATACTGTCGCGTTTATGGCGTTCGGTAGGACTGGGCTGACCGTTACCATTTCCAGTGTTTATTAAAGGACATGATCTGTGGCTCTGAGCGCTATGGGACTTAACATCTATGGTCATCAGTCCCCTAGAACTTAGAACTACTTAAACCTAACTAACCTAAGGACATCACACACATCCATGCCCGAGGCAGGATTCGAACCTGCGACCGTAGCAGTCGCGCGGCATCATCTGTACTCCATCAGTTGGACTAGAAGCGCCTTACTTGCTTTAACTGGTTTTCGGGTTTATAACCCGTTATCAGTGGCATCTCACAACTGTATGTGCATCGATTTCTACAAAATGATAAATGTGCATATACAATAGTAATAGAAGTCTACTTGGATTATGCTCTTCTACAGCAGTGACATACAACAGGACCTTAAATGTGTCATATAACGTAGTTGACAGCTTGTAATGCACGCTACAGTTGTCAAATTTAGGCAGTGGCAAGTCTTGATAATGTTTGACGTAAATGTCACATATTACCAGTCTTCAGTTATTTGTAAGATCGTATTTACATATGTCTGTGAAATGCACTCATGGAGTTACATAATTTTCAATTTTTGACAATGGGCATGTAAAGGTTGAATACACAAAAGGAATAAGGCTGCAGAATGACCCAACATATGATGTCAAATTACACAAATTTTTAAAATAATTCTGCTAATTACGTTAACAAAGACATCATCATTCTCCAGATAGCAGAAAATGGCAGATTATTAGATATTCTAGAAGAAATTAAAATATACACACGTATTGACAAAACATGCAAACAACATAAATGAACAAATAGAGTTACAGAATAAGGTGTATTTACCAAATAATTTTGGTTTTTAGTCCGCACCTACACATAAAAATTGTATGATTTGACGACATATGTTAAATTATTCTGGAGTCTCATGCCCTTTGTACATTCTACCTTTACATGCCAACTGACAAAAATTGTAAATTTCATAATTACATGAAATCATGTCACAGACATATATAAATATGCTCTTAGAAATTTCCTGTCAGTTCCATGTTTACTCTGTATGACAGTTTTGTCAAACATTAACAAGAATTTTACCTGTTTAAATTTGACAGCATAACAAACATGAAAACTGTGTACTATATTATATGTCATATTTCAGATCTTATCGTATTAAATGACAAGCATGTCATTGCTATAGGAGTGCATAATGTAAGCAGACTTATATTACTGCAGTATATGTACAGTTATCATTTTGTAGCAATCGATGGTAGTGGGACAACCTATGTGCCAAGACACGCTGCATTGTTGCCAAATTTATTCAAGATGGCGGCGATGACGTCATCCGAGATGGTGGCATGTAGACTTGGGAACATCGCATGACGTCATCTACGATGGTGGCTTTTGCCGGGAAAATAGGCCAATTGTGCTACGTCCACTAACCTAACCTTCAGAAAAAATGGCGGGAATTATGGTGGGAAAATAGCCCAATTGACCACAACAACACCATTCATTATCATTCATTGTCATTTATTATCATTCATTGTCATTTATTATTATAGGCCTACCTCCACTAGAAAATTGCGCCAAATTCAAATTCCAACATGATATTCTCTCGAAAAGTGTACTTCTATTTATGATTATCATTTATTATTTATTCAAGATGTCCGATTTTCTCGGCGAGAAAGCCATTTTCCTTACATCCATAACAAAAATCTATCACAAGTTCAAATCCCAACACCATAATTGATCATATGAACGAGCTTTCTCCATCACTTATCTTTTTTTACTGGTAGCCTATCATAATCGCGTCAAATAGTAAACTGCACTTATAGTAACGTACGTCACGTCCTTTGATTTTGCAGGGGGGAAGGGACTGAAGACTTTCTTTCAAGCAGTACGGTCACTTGTTCTCCAACACAGTCAGCACACACATCTTGGATATCGCAGTGCAGTCACCACGACGTCTGCGCTCCAACTGAATTAGATCAAATCCTCGCCACCCCCTGGCCAGCGTGCAGGGACACTGCCTACGCCTGTCACGTGAGGCGGTCGGCCATTCGCGCTGGGGGCGAGCCCAGCGATCGCTCCCACGTCGTAAACGCTGGAACTTGCCGAGCTTGACGCCACAGCGGTCCCTTGTCCGCTCAACGCGTGTATTCGTCGCCTCCGCACGTTTCCCGCCAAAAATGTTTCCCTTGGAGCTGAATCACACAATGGTCAGCTGTTCCCTGCTACACTTTTCGAACCAAAGTTGTTGTCCTGGTCACGTTCAAACCTGTCGATGCCGACTGCTCACCATCCACCACGTGTCCCTGTGCGAGCGAGAACGCTGTGCTACACTTTTGGCGGCAAAGTTTGCTCGACAGTGGAATCCGCCATAAATGTATAACAGCATGTTTGCACCGCACTAGAACGCTCGCTAATTGTCTCTCTCTCTTACGTGCGTGGAATAAGTGTACAATCGCTGCGCCGCCGCCCCGCTTACGTCACACACCCTCCATACACACGACGGACCTAGTCTTCTGTAAATACCTAAGTACTTAATTCCATTTCGTTTTTAATCATATTAAATAATTCAATTTACAATTTCATATACGTATGCAAAGGTGTTCAACTACCTAATTTCAACTACTTTTCGAGGACCAGGCAGCCACCTCTTCCTAGGAACCAGTGCAGAGTTTGAATTCTGGCAGTAAAGAAAGGTCACTTCTGCTTTCTCTCCCAACCTAACAAAATTGTTGTAAATGAAGGGCACATGTACTAACCTCAGCAACCCGACTGCCACGTCCTCATAGAAACCAGCGCCAAGTTTGAAATCTGCCAGTAAACAAAGCTCACTTGCGCTCCCGCCACCAACCTACGAAAATTATTGGAAACCAAGCTCATCACCGCTAAACTAAGCCACCAGCACTCAACCTCTTTGTACACGTTTCGGGTAAAAGGACTCACCCTGCACTAGGCCCATGGATGGAGGACCCAATTTACTTTATTTAGGAATGGAGTATATGTATCACACTGACATGTTCCACACCATACAGACCGGCAAAACACTCCTACATAACTCATTTCTAATGCTCTAGACACACGCTTGCTAATTGTAAACAGTTAAAAATAACTCATAGCCCAGCCTACAGACATGCGAGCCGCTCGTAAATAATGCAACACATTTACGTCCAAATAGCCAAACAACTGCTAATCTTGCGCAATAATTTCAGCGCCTAGGCTGATGGAAGGAGGAACGAGTGTACTTTATTTATTTGAGACATATCTTTTTGAAACTTTTACTTCTCAAAGGTTTCGATATGTAAGGCTGACATAAGGCAGTTTCTGAACTCCAGTAGTGCACTACACCCTAACCTGCAGAAAAAATGGCGGGAATTTTGAATTTTGGCGGGAAAATAGACCAATTGGGCTACATTCACTAACCTAAGCCTTCAGAAAAAATAGGCAGGAAGTTTGAACTTCAACAGCACAATGTATGCAAAACTGTACATGTCTTTATTATTATTCATTATTATTGATTATTATTTATTATCATTCATTATCATTAATTATTATTTATTATTATTGGCCCACCTCCACAAGAAAAATCACCCCAAATTCCAATACAGTAATGGCTTCAAAATCATACTTGTCTTTATTATTATTCCTTATCATTATTTATTATCATTTATTATTTATTATTAGTTACTTTCATTTATTATTATTGGCCTACTTTCAAGTACATCTTAGTAAGGCACATGGTTCACAGTTTGCGCTGGACGAACAAATTCTTTATGTACAATACACCTACTGCCAAAAAAGAAAAAACAGTATTTTTTTACCTTTGATTCGCTCACTCGATCTTTTTTTCGTTTGAAGGGATGTCTCAGTGTGGACCACCTCATTGTACTGCTTTGTCTCAGGACCGTACTGAAGAATCGTTCATATTCTAGCCTGTGGTCGCACTACTGAAACAGTCGTGGTCATCGGCAGTCGCCTCAAGAAGGTCAAGGCACTCGTTTCATCGATTGTTCTCCTGCTCAGTTGGGAGGTTTTTGGCACCGTTTTGGCACAAACCTTACCATGTGCAAAACTTCGGACAAAATTTGATGTACGGTGAAAGTATTTAACAGGTCATTCTTATTGTTAAACGTCTGCTTGATCTGATAAGAACGCGCATAAGAACATGTTTCGGCTAGTTTTTGAATAGAAAATTACTTGCACCAACGAAAACCTTGTGTTCTTCAAAAGTAATGTTCCCTCCAGGCCTGTTTGAACTTTTCAACTCACGAAAAATCCAAGTTTAACACAAAACTTGATGGTATATAGTTGCTCTAAATCCCGCTGTTCAATTTCCGTAACACACAACAAAACCACAACTCCACTGATGGCGCTCTCAAAACCCACGTGATGGTTATACGGAGCTGAAACCCTGACTGGGCATCTAGAATACATGAACACACCTGTCTACACAAGAAAAATACTTTTCTTAAACACTTCGTATGCCAGCAGGCTTTGACTTGAACAATGGGATTTCCAATGAGGGGAAATTGGAATGATATTCCAGTTCCGGCAATCGCCACATAACCAAAGGGAACCTCCATAAAGTCTTGAACGGGACTGGGGAAATCAACATATCCCATCGATTCCTGGGACAATGTTGCCCATTGTATTACATAAGCCAAAAGTTAAAGATCTGTGTGCATCTCTTAGATGTGTGTATGAGGATGTTGTGTATGTCGCACGGTCGAAGTGCAGTTGCATGTGAACAGTTACATTTATTTAATGCTAGTGTTCCAAATGTCGCGGTGTGGTGTTAAACCTAATGAATAGCAGTCTTCACATTTGCGCAGACTATTAAATTTGGTGCTTTCATTCACAAACGACTGTGATATTAATACAACTATAATATAGAAAAGAGTTACATGTTTGCACCTGTTACTGTCTTTCAAAGTAGTCACCAGCGTTGTGTAGAACCCGTTGCCAGCGATGTGGAAGGCGTAGTATACCGTTAGCAGAACCTGTTCTGTTGATGGTGGAATGGAGCTGTCTAAAGTTATGGTGATTCTCGTGTACGACTGTGATGGTGTTATCCTAACGCATTGCGATCCTCCACGGCAGACCGTCAATGCACAGTATTATTGTTCGTTTTTGGAGCATCACCTGCGACCAGCTTTGCGAAAGAAGCGGCGACGCTTTCTGCGCAACCCACCCGTCATTTTGCACGACAATGCGCGGGCGCATACAGCACAAGCTGTGGCTGCTCTGTTCGGTCGATAGGACTGGAAAGTACTGTACCATCTACCATACTCCCCGGACTTAAGCCCTTGTGGCTTTGATTTGATTCCGAAGATGAAGGAACCACTTCGTGGCATTCGCTTCAGAACTGTTCGAGGGATTCGACAGGCAGTAGACCGTTCAATTCGCACCATCAACAGAACAGGCTCTGCTAACGGTATACTACGCCTTCCACATCGCTGGCAACGGGTTCTACACAACGCTGCTGACTACTCTGAAGGACAGCAACAGGTGCAAAGATGTAACTTGCGATCGAACCGCCGAATCTTTCCATCAGTAAATGGGGTATGTTCTCAACTGACTCGGTTGTTTTAACCCCCTTCACTGACGGAATGACCGCTTCCTAATTCCGTATGTATAAAGCCAATACGGACTTGTAGCTGTCACGCCTTTGCGCTTACTGCTACGTATGTATTTTAACCGTAAATAGCTCAGTCCTAATGGTAAGAGGTAGTAGTGAATTCACGTTGTTAATCTTTGAATACAGCACAGCTGCCACAAGCTCAGCTCACTTTTATTCCACTCCTACCTTCGCCATTGCACCACATTAACTAGGTGCTACATGGACCTTGCTAGATTCACTTGCGTATACATTTTTTGACCGTTACTCGCCAGTATTTACCTAATGATTAGTACACTCCTAACCGGACTATTTCCCAAAGAGCTGTGGTGATTGAACGGGTTCGATCCACGGCCTACAGTGCCCTACAGTTCACACGGGAACACTGCCTGCCTGACCCACTTAACTTGGTAGTGAGCTAATGTATCCAATCACCACTGCTAGCAGCAGTGGATGATCCTATCAGCACGACGAGAGCAGCAGACTTACCGTCGAATCCTCCTGAAAATACTTATAACTACGGTCGCCAGCTCTGAAGGAGCAAAAGAATAAATCAATTTTTTGGCTCGTTTCAAAGGGAAACGGCTTGAGTTGAATTTAAACTTAATTCTGAATATTACTATTTCTGATCATTCTAGGTGATTCTACAAAGCAAATACTCTCTCAATTTCTGTGAGTTTGCTTGGTAATTACTACCAAGACAATTTATGCAACTCAGGTTAACAAAATTCTATCCTTCAACTTATTTAATGATTTTGGATATTACTCTTTGGACAATTGATGTAGAATTAGTTAAGTGACTTTACTTGAAAGGTTACTCAGAAAAATTTAAGTAACTTTAAATAGGCGACTCATTCTGGTGTGACCATTGCTCTTTTCAACATTCTTATACGCTAAAGTATTCTACAACCAAAAGAATTGTAAATGAAAGAGGCGATGGTGGCCTCAGTCTGATTTCACTATACTACGTTTGAGGTTACTACACTTTACAATTAACAACATGCATCGTAATTTTACTCATTACTATATTCTGTCCTCTGCACTTGCATAAAAGAAAACTGGTATTCTCCTTTTACATGTATACAAAGTTCGACTTAACAATTGCAAGCAGTCTTGCCTTGGGTAGACGTGTCGGTGCTGGTGGTGAGATGCAGGTGGCTAACGCAGCTCTTCACGCCTCATGCCCTTAATAGCGGCTGGAACTACGAGCTGTAGCACTCGTATAAGCTACTGCACGTCCGCCATAAAATCTGGGCGCAGGAACTCTTACAATCAGCCCCAGTGGCATAGAGACGGCTTCGACAACCATTCGTCATGTTCTACTCCACAAATGGCGACGATATTCGCCTCTTCGCTGTTGCACAATCGCTTTTGCGTGAGCACAGTTACGCACGTCCGATGAAGTCAACACTCCCCAGGCCATTCCATTGTTCAGTCCCTGCGTCTCCAGCTACCCCTAGCTACGCTCGTATCACCAAGAGTGGGGGTGTTCCCCTACCACCTTTTTACCGAAATCATTTAGTATTTTAGAATATTTATATTTATTACCCTGGAGTTCATACCAGTCATAATGATTTACTACTAGTGCTTTACAATATTAAATTGTACAGTAATAACTTATAATTACCAAGAAAAAGAATACATTTGACTCCGAGAGCTTAGTGCATTGTCTGACAGGTAGCGCTAATTCCCAGTTTCACCAATAGATGGCATCAGGGTGCACTCCCTGGCAGTCTCACACCAGCGCGCCCGTTTCCGACGCGCGGGCTCCAAATTACTGTCAGCCCACCATCATTTCAGTTCCATTACAAACTCTTTTGTATCGGTTGTGAATAAATAGTTGCCACTATTTAAGTTCCAACCTTCGTAAAATGTGCGCATTAGCAGTGTAATTGCAAAGTGTTACAACGGTTTGGGTACGAGCCTATCACTTTCTGGCGCGTGTCTGTTTTCATAACACTGTGTTGTGTATGTTTTAAGTACGACGTGTTTCTTACGTGTCTGGTCAATTTCAGTAAAATACTGTAATTGTCTGCAGATGCTGTTCGCGAGATGTCCTAAAGAAGGCAGTGGAAACAGCGGCACGACTTTATGAGTGGGCACTCTAAAGCATCATCCGAGCTGTACGTCGCACTGTCCTTATGACGACTTAATGTGCTGTTGTTCTGCTAATATGTACCTCTCATTAAATAAAACTACAAACTTTGTTTGGTGTTAAACAATTCTTCCTTTCACATTTCATCGAATCGCATAATGATACCTCAAGTCCCATCAAAATTCCTAGAAATATATAAAAGGAATTGTGGGATACCGGGCGTAAAACTTTGTCTTGATATTTACGATAAAACTATGTGAAGCCACACAGCTATCCAACAGCGTTCGGTCAACCAGATGTAGCAGCAACCGCCATACCAACAGGGGCGGAGGCTGATACCACCAACTTAACAGCACCCTTCTATGATTTACGTTCATAGTGGTTTCAATCATCCGTGGTTCACTTTACAGGTGGCTACTGTTTGTAGATATTTAACTACTATGCGGAAAGTATCTTTAAGCCGTAATTTAGTGAAATTTTACCTTGTTAAAAACCAATTCTTGACTGAATGGACAATTTTGTAACGCTGACTTCGAAAATGAATGAGAAACCAACTGAGCAGCTCACATTTAAATTAAATAGAGCTAACGCTCAATATCATGCTTAATTTGTATAACTTAATGTCGAACGTTGTGAAAATCATTCGCAAGATCCTATAGAAATTACTAGAGTCCAACAAAGGCCAGATTGTAGTTTACACTGAGCAGTGGGAATCGAGTTTTCCGTTTATAATTACAGTACTTAGATAAATGACTAGCTGCTGAATATACGTCTCCAAATTATTTTAATGGCGACACGTTTCGAAGGAATATGTATGTCTGTCTCGGAGTTCTGAGCACATTAGTGCAATGCTCTGTGGAAGTTATTACACTGACGGAAGGGAAATCGTAATACTAAGGAGTCGTGCGACGTAACCGAATGTTGGTAGGCGTGTGTCTACATATGAATGATGATGTCTATTCAAATTCCGCGGCAGTCACATATGACTGGCGCTAGTAAGGCCACTATGAGGAAATAAATCAAGTTTACTTTAAATACACACTGTAACTGTCGTAAGCGTTACTTACCTTCGAGACTGGACGTGGGGAGTTCATGTTAGTAAAAATGCCTTTGAGGTGACAAAGACGTTATTATCAGCACTTCACTGAGTTTGAACGAGGTTGTGTATTAGGCCATGACGTACATTCCGCGGATGCCAAAGCACCGCCATTTGCGACTTCAGGGTGCCAAACGAGAGCTCATTGGAGTGCAGGGTGAAGGCCTGTTTTGTTTCCTGATGAAAGCTAGTTCTTCCTCGGTGCCAGTGATGGCCATGCGTTGGTCAGGGGACCAGCTGAGGACCTGCAACCAAACCTGTCTGCGTCCTAGACACACTGAACCTACACTTTGAGTTAAGGGGTGGGGTGCGATTTTTTGTGACAGCAGGACCACCCTCGTGGTTAGTCCAGACACCCTGCTAGCAAGTTTGTACGTCAGTCTGATGATTCGACCTGTTGTGCAGCCATTCATGAAGAGCATTCCAAGGGGTGTTTTCCAAGAGGATAACGCTCGGCTACATACCGCTGTCTAACACAGCAAGCTCTGCAGCATGTCAAAATGTTGCCTTGGCATGCTCGATCACCGTATCTGCCTCCAATCGAGCTTAGGTGACATCATCGGATGACAACTCCAGTGACATCCACAAACAGCATTAACCGTTGAAAGGTCTCTGTTGGATCCCTTTCATGTTAATTTCTTAAATCTGTTGTCATTTACGGCATAAATTCTTCTTCTAAATTTACTGTGGTGTTTCTGACTATCTGGGAGGAGACTGAGCAGTGAAACGTGTTACTTTTACACATAAACAAGAATGATCTGTCACACTACAACACTTTAAAACACAGTTTATATGTAATTCATGTCACACAGTCTCATACGGAACCTACATCCGCTTTCTTTTATATACTGTATATGATAAGATACTGTCATCTCCCTTCCCTTCTGTGTGAGAGGATGAATGAGCAAATGTATTTCTAGTTGCATGCTTGATGGTAGCAGACAAGCCTGTCTGCTAGAGAACAGTAGGACCAACGTCGGAACAGGTAGCTACACTTTCTAAAAGCAGAGAGGTTTCTATTTTTAGTATGGTCCTGTCTGTCCCTTGTCATGTTGGTATAGGGAGCTGCCTCTCTGGTCACTTCCGTTTGTATTTCTGAAGTACGCTCGGTAGGAGCCCAGCAGGTCAGTCTGTCCGCAGCGAGCGTCTGAAGTGGTAAGATCTCCGGCTAAGCGCGTGTCTGCTAAGTCCGTAGGACAATGGATTTCTCAAGATCAGCCTAACTTCTTTGGGTGAAAATTGAATCGGTTGGTTGTGGCTAATTTCCTCTTGCATATGTTTCAACGTTCTTCGTGTGTTATTTTATGAATGCAGTGTTGTAGGCAGTCTCCCAATCTTGGCTCCATATTTGATGTGTTCCGTAAGATTACAAACTCACATTTTCACAATCCTAAATAAGGCACCAGTTTAGTTATGAAACAAGCTTGATATGCTGAAATTTCAATGATCAATTTTAAAATAAATTTCCAAATATAAAATGATTTATTTCCTTTATTTAAATTCTCTTTATATATATATATATATATATATATATATATATATATATATATATATATATATATATATCACCGGTTGTCGTATGATGATTAAAAATTATAATTAATGTTAGTCTGGTTGCGAATTTGATAAGCTAGACTGAATTCCAGGTGAAACAGTTGCACAGTAATGCAAGGTTAACTTCCTCAGATAGCTCACAGCTTTTAACCCACTTTTATGCTCTTGAACATGAGCACCGCTTACACCACAAATTAAAGCAACAACGTTACACCGTTCCTGTATGATTCACCAGTGCAACAGACATGCAATTTCATCCCACGAACTGACATCCGGCAACTCTGCAATGCAATGCAATGCATGCAAGGTTCCATGCTCGCATTCAACATTTTGACAGTTACACCGGTTATAAATTTACCAACATTTCAAATTTGTAGCGGTTTAGCTCGCGCATACATTCCTCTACATTAATTTTTTTTTTGATGTTATGATTTTTTCCCGTCAGTGTACACGAAACTTGAACACATGCACACTGTGAAGGATCAGTAATAGCTGCTCTACATTCAGCAGCCTACGACAAAATTTACTTCGCACCTGAAGATTTTCGTGCGTATAACAGGGTATTGTCAGCGCTTATCACTATGTGAGGATTAATTTATTTTCATTTTATATCCACAAAAACTGTACAAGAAGACATGGGCGCAGATTATGGCGCCAGACAAAGGTACCCTAGAAGTATGCATAAATATTAAATAAATAACTTAGGAAAAGAGTAACGAGTAACATCAAACGCAGATAAGTGATGTATGCTGGTTTCAAATCAGGCAAACAATGGACATGAGACACTTGATTTTTAACCTGCACTTGGAATATGAGTCGAGAACTTCGGTGGTAACACAGATTTACGTTTGTAGACAGCACTTCCAGCAAAACGTAAAATGGCCTAAGTTGGAGGAGAGAGCGACGAAACTGAATTCATAATATCTCGGATTGAATTACGAGGACGCGACCTTATAACCAGCTTCAAGTTCACGGATGACACAAAGACTAAACTGTATATTGGTACTGGTGAAAGAAAGTCTTTGCAAAAAGTTAGCAAACATCAGTTCGTGTGTTATTGATAGCAAAACTTTTTAATTATTAAAAGTGCCGGTTAACAGGCAACTTTCAAAATTAAAAAAAGATGTTGGGCATGTCATGGCTTTACACATGTAGATAAAATACGTAACTCGTACTTATTTTACACTCACTTACATACAGTACTAGTTGGGGCAGGTAGTATAGCATGTTCCTGTTGCAGAAACCATCCCGGCATTTGTCTGAGGTAATTTACGGAAACCGTACAAAAACTAAATTGAAATGGCAGTTTGAGCTTTCACCATCCGATATAGAAGGCCGGTTTGTTAACAACAGCACAACGTAGTGTAATGTTTCGTCTGTCAGAATTTTTGCCTTTATAAGACTGTATCTATTTTAGGTTCACTTTTTGTACGCACGTATTTAGATCTGCTCTAGTTGTCGCCACCGCGTGTAGTTTCCTGACGTCCATTTCGAATCACAACTTGAACAATTTCTTCACATATTACGACTTGTGATATAGTCTTCTGATGGTATATACAGAAGAACCACTGTTGATTGACAATATAATTTTATCGGAAACTGTTTTATATTCTGGGTAACCGTCGCTGTTGAAAGGCATGATGTTAGGAAGACTCCCCTAAAGCTCGTAAAACTGTTGTTTAATAAAATACAATAGGTACCGCGGCCTAAATCTGCATCGTCAAGTGCAACCTACATGGTAAAACGCAAAGTACAACGTGACCACATATTCTGGATATTAAAATTACTAAAGGAATGTCTAAAATATACGCACAACTAAAATATCCTAGGCGTACCCATCGCTCCTAGTCAAAATTTACTGTTCAGAGAAGATCATTAATACTATGGAGTGCGTAAGGTAAAGAACACGTGCATGCCTATATATATCTTAGGGGAAGCATTGATTATAATGCAGTATACACCCGCTTCAATATATCTATTTACCACAGCTTTTCCCTTGTGCCTGTTTCTTTTACCTAGAACCAAAAATGCAGAATACATTAGAATAGTGTTTCTAGATCTGATGTATATGCCATTTTTTGGATATTGCACCCAGATTCGGTACTCTGCAAAAAAAAAAAAAAAAAAAAAAAAGCGTTTCTTTGTCTGCTCTGCTGGTCTAAGTGTTATAAAATCTGCCTCTGATCCGCTATGGGAAGGACGATTTTCTTGTGTACTGCTGTCCCACTGGTAAGACAGTGCCACACGATACTGTAGATGTAGTAATTTGCATAATGTCGTAACTAATCATGTTAGCAGTGACAAGAATTTATCGCCAATTCGGTCTCTTTTTAAAAAATTTAGCATCCCCTCACTATAAATTTTTTTTCTGTTTCGATGTAGACTAATTTTAAAGAATGGAGCATGTCTTTACTTTAAGCTCGCTGTAGTGTTGATTACATTCCTTGAAAAGTATATTTTGACTAGGAGCGATTGATACGCCTAGAATCTATCAACTTTGTGGGTATATTTTAGACGTTCTCTTAGTAGTTTTAATATTCACAAAATGTGGTGATGCTGTGTTTTACCATGTAGGTTGTACCTGAGATGTAGCTTTAGGTCGTGTCCTACTTGAGCGACAGAAGTGAGCGACAGCGCGCAGCAGCTTCAGGTAACAAAACACAACCGCAGGTGTAGTTACAGAAGTGTCCTACGTGAGAGACATCTGTGTCGCTGCCTGTCTGCCGCTGCAACTGGCGACGTTTGAATTCAAACGTGTTTGAATCTTGTCACTGCAGCATGTGCAACACAGAGAGATAGCCACGTGTTTTCTTTGCAAAGCAGTGGAGTGGATACAACGGCAGCTATGAATTACTTAACATCCGATTTTAAGAAAACTATTTGGTGAAAAAATTTGATTCTTCCGCGACCTATAGCTTGATATCTATAAATGATAAAGGTCAGAATTTATTTTCTTTATTCTTCACTGTTACTGTGCTGCATGAACTTGAGTACATGGCTGAACGAAATTTTTAAGAATTTGCAGAGGTAATATATCACATTGTGTAGACTTTCCGTATAGTTCACTTACGGCCATACATTATTGTGTATGAAATGAAACCAATATATCTAAATTGTATTTAAAGTTGAGACAGGAATGATATCTCTTTTCATTCTTGAGATATTGATTGTTATATCCGCGGATGGGTCGCTCGCGTCGCGTCCGAACCTTTCCTGCACTTCGGGAATCAAGTGGTCGTAAAAATCGTCGTATCGCATAGAAGGTTCAAGGTATGGAAACGACGAATTTTGGAAATAACAGCACGCAGAAAGAACTATTTTGTCATATGTTTTAACACTTGATACGTTTTTGTGAACGCGTGCGGGGAGCGAAAACAAGACTCCCTATAACTTAGACCATGAGGTTTTGTTCAAATTTTCTTAGCCGAACAAAGGGAGAGAAACAGGTAAACGGGGTATCAAAGTGTCCAGCAAGAGATCTAGTTTGGCATGAAAATATTTAACTGCTTGAAAGTAATCAGGGTAATGAATGAAAACTTAATTAATAATTCGAAGAAAAATTGAATATTTCACAAAAAGGTGTTGTAA
This sequence comes from Schistocerca piceifrons, assembly GCF_021461385.2. Taxonomy (NCBI): domain Eukaryota; kingdom Metazoa; phylum Arthropoda; class Insecta; order Orthoptera; family Acrididae; genus Schistocerca; species Schistocerca piceifrons. The sequence continues at coordinate 271,473 of NC_060145.1, forward strand.
ATGAAGTGTCAAAAATTTCTTCTGTTCAAGACCTAGGTATTTTGCACATAAAAGATACATTGGTGCGGTATTTAAAAGTCAAAAAGTCTTGCTTCGAATCAAGTACGTTAGGAAGGCAAACGAGGAGTCAGTAAGATCATCCTTTCTGAATAAAACTTGAAATTCATAAATGGAAGAAATCAGTCAAATATTTTATGAAATGATTTGCTTAAAATAAATAAGTAGATCAGAGAAACGTTCCATGTGCCTCTGAATGATGCTCAAAATCATGAATCGAAAATGAGGTGCACCAAACGTTTACCTGATATTTTTTATTTCATACTTTTAGACAAATTATTAAACAAAACGTTTCATGTTCTTTTAAAAAAATTTGGAAGGTTCACTTTTACAGAGTATTTAGAGTAATTGAAATGTTTAGTCTTAACACTGCTGATGAATTGAATTCGCAGCATCAAATGTCTGTAAAATTTCATGGTTCATTGTAATTTATTAGGAATTAAATGTGTGTGATATACTGGGATAGGTGTGAAGATAGAGTTCTTTGGCAAGACCTTAAAAATATTCTTAGCGATGCAGTGTAAACAGTATACATAAAACGTAGTATACACTCGTAACTGAGTCAGTAAAAATATAAGAAGTCTGGTATCGAACCCAGGACCTTTTAGTAACCAGTAATTACGACGTGTATACGTCATCCCTACACCACAGCTAACTAGTGGTCAATGACATCAGTCTGTGTGCTTATCTTTCTATTTATCATAGCCAGTCATTCCTCTGCATTTACTGGCTGTTAAAAGTTCTTGATCATGTAAAAAACATTCGTATTCAAATTATTGATGAGATAGTCGAATGATCCTCTGCTCATTCACGTGTGTTCCAAGAATTTGTCTCGTATTCTTCGTAGTCCATGATACTTACGAAATTCTCCATGGAGAATCCTCCCTTTGTAAATTTCATGCACAGCATTCCGTTTCGCTTTAGCTTCTTAAGTAATTCCAATACTGTAGCCTTACTCTCCAGCTACAGCAGGCTGCAGAACCGGTTATGTTTCAATAAACAACAGTATTACCAGCTGTTAGCGGAGTTCTTCGAAGAATCACAATTTTATCTGAACTCTCATAGAACTTTAAATGAACTGCACTGCATTTCACAAAACTTAATTATAGTATTTTCTTAACGTTTCTTCCTGGGAGGTCGACGCCCTTCTAGGACGGCAGCATCTTTCGTGGGTCTTCTATATTCGCTTCCAAACAGCAATTTACGTCTGGGCGCGACGTCTTGTAAAGGCATACAAATTTTCTGCTTTGTCCAGACTAGAGCTGCAGGAAACATCACACTAGCACAGTCTCTCCTTAGCATGAAGTGATGTCTGGCTTACCAATTCTTTCAAAGAAATTTCGTTCTGTAAACCGTTAACGTTACGTTCTTTAAACATCTGTGACTGCAGACATTATCTACTGAGATCTGAAACTCGACAATAATGTTTGGCTTCCATTTTGAGAATCTCATTTTCCCATTTAGTTTGTCAAAAGACTAAGTATGTAGTAACTCAGAAAGAGGGAGAAATATGTTTCATTATTATGCAGCTATCCCTTACTCGCTATCATACCACTGCTGTGTGTTATCTCAAGTGTTATGACCACATGAAACTACAATCATCCAGCCATAACTGTGGGTTCTTTGATGGCTCTGGGAGACGGCTTATCTTAACTGCAACACATAAAATGTTAGTTCACTTCGTTACATGAACGATAAAAAGATTTACGTAACTCTGCCAGGCAGTTGAACGTGATTTGCAGAGTATCCATGTAGATGTAGAACTTGATACAATCATTTGCCGCAGGAGTACTTGAAAATTTAGGGCTGTCATTGACTATTAAAGTATCGCTTTATGTACTAATTAACAAACTCTTCTCTTAAAGTGCAATATTCAACATATAAAAAGCACATGTCTATCTCAGACGACTAACACTGCTCCTATTCGATGATGTTGACTGCATCAGCTGAGGTCACTAACTGGGCAGAGAGCTTCCATGGTTGGTCCTATATTGACCTCCATGCGAGGGCACTGCTGTGCTGAGACAAATGTGTGTGTCTTTTTAACCTCTCCTATTCGTCGTTGCGGATTGTAGCAAGAAGTAACACATCGCTAGTGTCTGTGGTACTAGTGTGTGTTGCCAACTTTAGCGTGATTCAGCGATCTTTTTGGGATATCACATAAAGTAAACTTTCTTAGTGTACAGAGTGTTAACTAATATGGTAGAAAGCTCTGGGGAATGGATAGAGGACTTGAAAAGAAGCAAAAAATATGAAGCGTCGGTTCTATTGCTTTTGTTTTCAAATTTTGTTTCTTTTGGAAGTGTTTAGACAATACCTTCTTACGTTTGTGTTAGTTTGCATGGTACTATTCTCCATACGGCGAGAGAAGAGCCCTGACTCGTGATGCAGCCTTGGCGCACATCCTTCGCGCATCCACGACGGCCAATCAGATTGTGAGCTTTTGTTTACATTACTGTGGCAATGCCGCAGTGTTGCCATAGTTTTGCCCGATCGCTGCTTCCAGTCAGTTGTGCCACATGCTACGTTCAGGTGTGTGTATACTTATGCATTCCGCTACTTCTGTGAGTTGCTTGCCGTGTGTATAAGTGGAAAAGTGTGTATAAGTGTATATAAATGGAAAATGGGTGCCTGTAGTGCAGAGAAGAGGGCTTTTGGGACAGGAGCTACGCTGAAATCCCAAGCACACGAATTTATGTACTGATTGTGTGTTTATTTTGAAAGGGAAAGGGACAATGGTGGGCCTTTGATATCAGTGAATAAAGTGGTTGACTGAGTGGCAGAAGCATTGAACATCTATACAGCGACGGTGAAGAGAGTCACAAATGATAAAGAGGCTGCCAATTCAGCCGCGAATCCTGTTACTGTGAGGCCTGGAAATTCAAGGAAGAGACTGTAGTGTGACTGAAGCAGACAACTTCGACGAAAGTGCTATCAGGCAACACATATACGCGTACTACGGCAGGAAGCAGTATCCCACACTTAAAATGTCGATGGCATCACTGTCGGACAGTGGTTTGTTCTCACCCATTGTTTTGAAAAAAATTGTCATACGTTGGAAAAAGTTCTCAGGACGGAAGGTATTAATGGAATGCGGAGACACTGTCGCATGGAGATGTCGTTTCCTGTGCAGGTTGCTAGCAGTGATCCTGGAAAATGTAATATGGCTTGACGAAACATGGGTCAACGTGCCTCATGTACGTTCCGTCGCATGGACAGACGACACGCGCCACGGGACTATGCGCCATCTGTTAAGGGAGAGCGACTAACTGTATTTCATGCTGGCTCTATGAAGAGTTTTGTGTCCGGTGCTGTGATGATGTTTCAGTCAAAAACAACTGTCGGCTACCACGAGGAGATGAATGCAGATACATTCAAAGACTGGGTGGTTACTCGTTGGCTACCAAACGTCAGTTCTGGTAGTGTTTTTGTAATGGACAATGCGCTGTACCATTCTGTACAATTAAATAAGGTACTAACGGCTGCTGCAAGGAGAGACGAAACAGTCAGCCGGTTGAAAGATAATGAAATAGACTTTGAACAGAATATGCAGAAAGCAGAACTTCTGGTATTAGTGTAACAATGCAAGCCACAGAAGACTCAATATGTGATTGATACATCAGCAGAGAACCACGGCCACAAAGTTATACGTGTTCCACCGTACCACGGCCATTACAACGCAACTGAACTCACCTGTGCTCAAAGAAAAGCAGATGTTGCGGGAGCGAAACAGAACTTCCACGTTGCGAGACACAGAGAGGCACCGCGCAGTCTGAAGTGCCTTGTCACGGTCCGTGCGGCTCCCCCCGTCGTAGGTTCGAGTCCTCCCTCGGGCATCAGTGTGTGTGTTGTCCATAGTGTAAGTTAGTTTAAGTTAGATTAAGTAGTGTGTAGGCTTAGGCACAGATGACCTCTGCAGTTTGGTCCCTTAAGATCCTACCACAAATTTTGCACAGAGAGGCTGGTAAATGGGGCTGTCACATGAATAACGCCAGAAAATTACAAGAACGTCGTGAACCAAGTGTGAAAAGAGATTACAACGTGAAACATCGAAGAAGGTGTAAGAGGAGACTCCGTTCATGATATTGTAATTCCTTTATCAGACGATGAGGACAGCAGCAGCGAAGATACCGAAGACTAAGTGATAGTGACGAGAGATGACCCATCAGATGACGATGGTCTTGGGATTTCCGTTCTCCCACACGAAAAGTAGAGTTAACGTCTTTAGCCTATATTTTACATGTAACATCTGTGCGATTTGCTTTACCTTCTTAATATTGAAAATCTGGCTGTGTGTAATTTTTATTTTGACTGTAATCATAGTCATAGTAATTTTTTTAATGATTTTACCGCCGTTTGAAGGTAATAATTTTTATTTTATTGTTATACGATCCGGAATTCGGCCAGAAACCATTTTCAAGTACAGTAACTTATTTATATGTCAAAAGATATCAGACTGGTACGAAATACAGCGAAATCTGAACTGTATAACAATAAAATAAAAACTGTTGCAGTCAAATGGCTGCAACATAGTTAAAGGAAATATTTGTGTGTGTGTTGTGTAAGGTGACAAACACTGGTAGTGCATGTGACAAAAATATTCCATCAAGGAACACATCGGACAGCAGAATGCTGCCCCTACTGGAATGCTGCAATGAACGACGCGGCATTGTCACGTTCTGAAGGAGCCGGGTGTTGCGCGGGCCGAAGGGTGGGACGGGAAGGGAAGATCTGGCAACCCGCTCCGCCCGGCGATGGCTCGCTGACCGTCCGATTCGAATGCTGGCAACTGCGCTGGCAGCTGCCAGCCATATTCTTCTCTCGACGTACAGAGTACAGTGTGTGCACAGATAGTTTTAGTTTCAGGAATACAGTCAGTAGTGGAAGTTTACTCTACAGTTCTTATTGGACTAGTGTTCAGTGATTATTTCCGAGAGGGGCGTCACTGGACATGTGTTAGTGACCTCAGCTACACAGCGAATTATTGTGTCTGACTTCTCGTCACAGGTCTGACGCCTGCTTGGTAGTATTTTTACTGGACGAGTCTCTCCTGTAAATTTCTGGCTAAAATATATTCTAATCTGAACATGGTATACGTGTTTCCAGAATGAGATTTTCACTCTGCAGCGGAGTGTAGGCTGATATGAAGCTTCCTGGCAGATTAAAACTGTGTGCCGGACCGAAAAGGTGGGAGACGAGGTACTGGCAGAAGTAAAGCTGTGAGGAAGGGGTGTGAGTCGTGCTTGGGTTGCTCAGTTGGTAGAGCACTTGCCCGCGAAAAGCAAAGGTCCCGAGTTCGAGTCTCGGTACAAGAAACAGTTTTAATCTTTCAGGAAGATTCATATCACCGCATGCTCCTCTGCAAAGTGAAAATCTCATTCTGGAAACATCCCCTAGGCTGTGGCTAAGCCATGTCTTCACAATATCCTTTGTTTCAGGAGTGCTAGTTCTGCATGGTTCGCAGGAGAGCTTCTGTTAAGTTTGGAAGGTAAGAGACGAGATACTGGTAGAAGTAAAGCTGTGAGGACGGGTCCTGTGTGGTGCTTGGGTAGCTCAGTTGGTAGAGCACTTGCCCGCAAAAGGCAAAGGTCCCGAGTTCGAGTTTCAGTCCAGCACACAGTTTTAGTCTGCCAGGAAGTTTCATGGTATACATGTACCTGATGTAAGGTCTTGCAAACTGCAAAGTACCTGAAGCTAGATGTTTGTATTTACATTAGATTAGGTGAACTTTTTGTTCCGATTCCTCCATACTGAGGAGGTCCTGCAGGATATAGAACATGTAAGAAGAACAAGAACACACAATAAATATTGAAAGAAGTATACTTGGGCACATTTGTGTGTGGCACCCGAAGGCGATTTTTGTAAACGATGTATGTCTTTGATAGCCTTTATATCGCAGACCCAGAGATACTGCTAGTGTTGGAGTAAGAGAGCGCTTGGGGCACAGTTGTAGGTAGCTGTCTGTGAGAGAAAGACCATGGCGTAGGCAGGCTTTGTGGTGCACTGTGTGAAGCCACCAAGTGTAAGATTAATGAAGGTATGTCAGTATTGTTGAACATGGAAGCAGAAGTAATCATGCAACCAAGGTAAAGCTGTTAAATAATTATTATTTCTGTTTTTGCCAGTGTGTTAGTATAGGTGAGTCGGCTGATAATTTGTAATTCTTGAATAACCCCAGAATATATGTAGAGTGACTTGATGAAAAGGCCAATCAGATATTTCACTTTCTTAATGTTGCTAAGATTTATTAACAGAGATATATGTAATTTGATGATCTGCATTTATGTTGGATTAGTGAAGTTAGATGATACTTGCTGTTTAAATCTCATTGTTTGTGAATCAATTGTGCGTAATGTAACTTCAATTGTCAGATGTTTTTGAAAAGCCAAACTAGCAATATAATTTTGCTTCTAACAAAAACTCAGTGTTAGTAATTCACCTTAATCAGTACCACCTACCTGTCCAGGTCATATATTTTTTAAGGAAGTTGGATTTCCTTAATGTCTCCTTTATCAGCCAGAAGAATTTCATGCGGATTTTCAATATTATGGCCGATATTGCACACTGCTGAGCATGTAGCTAGAATATTTTGTTCATCATGAGAGACCAGAATATATCGCGTTTCTCCATTGCTGCTTTGTAGGTAAGACAATTTAATTTATTTGTTATGTGTACAGGGACCAGTTTTGAACAGGCCCAGATGATTCAGACCGTAAGGCGCTGAAGGTTTTTTTTTGCAGTGATTGTTATTTATTGGCATTGGGAGCTCCATTGCCCAATCAATATCGTGTAAAGTTTTGTTGACAATAACACAGAGCAAGCACACCACTTGCACTTACAACACGCTACACGACAATTCGAGTTCAGTATTCATTCCACATATCAGACATTCATTCAACGTAATCACAAAGTTTATTACTTCAGTTTTTTAAAGAAAGCTAGTGGTGACAGATCTGCCAGTCGTTTGCCTTGAGAAATCTTTGATATTAAAATAGTCAGATATATATATTCTGTTCTCTCAACCACTCTGTGGCAATAATAACAGTTAGATATTTTTCGACGCAACGCAATTTACTAACTTGTACAACATTTCTTCACAGTTCATCGGCATTCTTATGCCCCGCCTTGTTTTCCACTGATTGTATTATTCAATATTTTTCTCTTTCGATTTGCACCCTGTATTTTATACGATGCCGCGCAAAAGTGTCATAGTTCCGGCGCATAATCTGACAATTAAAGTTGTCGAGATGGACAGTTTTCCGATTATGGGCAACAATGTGGAGAATCATAGTGATAACTCTGCGTTGCAACAGTTGCAAAGCACTACAGAAAACATGAATGCCTTTTCCAAATATAATTTACAGTTTCGTGACACTATAATTTCACCCACTAATTTGATGCTAGATTCTGGTATTCTGGACGCCACTGCTCTGGACATGGCGGATGGGCACAATTCAGAATTTGATTATTTACCGAATGAGGTCAGTGATTTATCATATTTTCACACAATTAATCAGATTGCCAATGGTATGTCAGAGGAAAAATAGTGAAAAGTGCTCAGTCTGTTCTTAAAAATCCGTCAGATTTCATTAACGGTAATTGTGCAGATAATGCAACAAACGAGACGTCCATGTTGTAGATGATGTCTCCACACTATAAAACACAAGTGACCCCCGACGCACCACTTAAAAAGAATACGGAAGCGACGCTTCAAAATTTCGTGCTAATCATTGTCAAACAGTTTACTTAGTTTAATGAAGGGTTTACTAAGAATGATGAACGCTTTATCATCATTTATATCCGAATCCTGCTCCAGCTACTGCTGGGTCTGGGTGCTGACGAGTCCTCTCCATTTGGCTCGGTCCTCCCACCACTTTTCTTCCTCCACTTGCTGCCAGGTCACACCTCTCTTTTCAACAGATATTCTCACTCCCATTTTCCACCGTGTTCTTGGGCGCCCTCTAGGTCTTTTCCCACCCATCTGTAGTTCTTCCATAATTTTGGGGAGTCTCTGCCCATGCATCCTCTTAACATGCCCATACCATCTTAATCTCTTTCTTTCAATTTCTTCTCTCATACTTTTTTTTTTGAGGTCCTTTCTAATCTCTACATTCCTTACTCTGTCCATTCTTGTTTTTCCCTTAACTGCTCTGAGAAATTTCATTTCCCCTGCTTGCAGTCTGCTCCAGTCCTTTTCTGTCATTGTCCATGTTTCTCCACCATAGGTGACAATAGGGATGTAATAATTCTTATACATAAGGAGTTTTGCTCTTTCTGAAACTTCATTATTCCAAATCAGATGTTTTATTGTTTGGTAGAAATAGCCTCCCTTCTGTAACCTCCTATTAATTTCGTTAGTTATTCTTCCATCCCTAGATATTTCACTCCCTAAATAAGTGAAACTTTCAACCACTTTGAGGGGTTCTCCATTCAAGGTAATATTTACGTTGATTCCTTTCTCCCTTCCAAATAGCATTACTTTACTCTTATCTTTATTTATTTTTAATCCATACCTTTTCATTATTTCCTTCCACCCATCAAGCTGTAACTGCACATCTACCTCTTTATCACCCCATATTACCATATCATCTGCAAAAATCATCTTTTTGTTTTTTCTTTTACTATATCTTTAACTGCCCTATTCATTCCCTACGTCACAACATTAAAAAGCGCAGGAGATAGAATACTTCCTTGCTTAAGTCCTTGTCTTATTTCGAAGTATTCAGAGTTCCCCAATGGTGTTCTAATTCTACAATTGTGGCCTCTGTACATTGTCCTTATAACATTAATGTATCCATCTTCTATATCTATCTTCTTCAGTTCGTCCCAGAGTCTCTCCCTGTTAACTGAGTCATATGCCTTTTCTCTGTCTATAAAATCCATTATCACCCCCTTGTTATACTCCCAACTTTTTTCCATCAGTTGACAGATAGAAAATATCAGGTCGATCGTGCTCCTCCCTTTCCTAAACCCATGCTGTTCTTCACTCAGCTCCTTTTCTATCTTTTCACTTATTCGATTTAGTAAAATTCTTTCAAATATCTTGGCTGTATGGCTCATGAGGGTTATTCCTCTGTAGTTTTTACAAAGTCTTTTATTGCCTTTCTTGAAGATGGAAACCATGTATCCTGTTCTCCAGTCGTCAGGTATTTTACTATTTCTCCACACGCTTGATAGTACTCTATACAGCCACTGCATTCCCACTGGACCTGCTGCTCTTATCATGTCCACTGATACTTCATCAGGTCCTGGGGCTTTCCCCCCATTCATCTTCTTCACAGCTTTTTCCATTTCTTCCCGTGTAATTTGTCCTAATTCTGCTTCCCAACTTCTCTCAATTTCTCCATTATTTGTTGTTTCCTCATGTACCTGCTCCTCAGCGTTTAACAGCTTCTTAAAATGTTATTTCCAGAGATCTTTTATATTCCCTGGATCTTCAATAATGGTACCGTCCTCTGTTTCCGTCTTTACTGGTACTTCAGAGGCCTTATTTTTCGTAATTTTATAGAACATTTTCTTATTGCTTTTCAATCTTCTTCAAGTTTTTTTGTAAACTCTTCCCATGCCTTTTTCTTTGCTGTTTCCACTATTTCTTTGCACTTCTTCCTTTCCTCTATATATCTTTTATGGTCTTCATCATTTTTAGTTTTCCACCATTTTCTCCATGCTCCATTTTTTCTTCTAACTGCTTGGATTGTGGTATCATCCCACCAACTTGTCTGTCTTATTTTTTCCTTTCCAGATGTTCTGCCACATACTTTTTGTGCTGCTTCGACTAAAGTGTCTTTGAATAAACTCCATTCTTTTTCTACATCACAGAAAACTTCTTTTGGAAATTTTTGTGTTATTAATTCTCTGTACTTCTCAGCACATTACTCTCCTTCAATTTCCAATCCCGTATCCTCATCACTTTCTTCTGTTTTCTATTTTTCATACGCTGATTCATTTTCCGTTGTCCCACCAGTAACCTATGGTCTCCATCTGCACTCACACTTGGAATTACCTTCACATTTGTTACTTTCTCTCCCCATTACCTATCTACTAGAATATAATCAACTACACTCTTCTTTCCTCCATCCCAACTGTATCTGGTGATAACATGACTTTCTCTCTTCATAAACCAGCTGTTTGCTATTTTCATTCCATTCCTCTGGCACAAATTCAGGAGTCTTTCCCCTTCTTCATTTCTGCCTCCATATCCAAAACATCCCAATACTTGCTCAAATCCCTTTCTGTCTTTGCCTACCTGTGCATTAAAATCTCCCATCACTATATTAGCACTCTCTATATGGTTTTCTAACACATTTTCAAAGTCCATCTTCTCTTCTTCGCTACATCCCACTTGAGGTGCATAAATCTGGATTACATTTAGTGTTTCTTTTTGGAATCTCAGGTTTAAGATTATGATCCTGTCTGATATATATCTCACATTTTCAATACAGCTTTGTACATTCTTATTCACCATCACTGCCACACCATTTCTTCCATACCAGTTATTCCCACTCCAGTACAATTTTCCTCCTCCTCTCAAATTCTTCTCACCTTTTCCCTTCCACTTTGTTTCGCTTAATCCCAATATATCCAACTTCCTCTCTGTTAATACATCTGTCATTTCTTCCATTTTTCCATTGAGGGTTAATATATTAAGGGTGCCAATATTTAGGTTATTTTTTAGTTCAGTTGGTTTCATCTTCTTGTACTGATGAATATCATCAGGTCTCCCATCATTTGCACCAGTACTTGAAGAAGCAGTGGGTTCAAATCCTGAGTGGTTCGTTCCGAGGCTCGTCTGTGTTTTGAAAGCAATATATGAAGACTTTCCTACTGGCTTGCTAGGGCTAACGCAAGGAAGAATTTTCTGTTGGGGTTGTCTCCCTTAGCCTTTGGAGTTTCTCCTCCACCACAAGGCAGTGGTTCCCTTCTCATTTAATCCCCAGAAAGGAGGGTTGCCTCATCTGCCAGCTATGCCGTTCCAAAGTCTTCCTTCTCTGCCATGGCTGCCATTAAGGTCTTCACCCGTAACCCTGGGCATGGGTTCCGTGTTATACCCCACGGGACTGGGTCCCCGCCTGAACTCAGCCATCCTAGCACTCCGGCCTACTGAAGTGTAGGATGCCCACCCCCGCGACGTGGACACGCCAGGCAGGAATTACCCCAGTGGAGGAATAGGGAAGGGCATCCTACCTCGCTGGAGCCAGGTTAATGATTGTGTATGGTGCCACCATCATATGACAAGAAATACCAGAAATACGAATTCACACTACCACTCAGTTCAATGAACAATTTTCCATCATATGTGACGAGCTTAAATCGTATACAGAAACGACTGATAACTGTTTCAAACAGGTAGATATACACATTAAGGCCAGTGGAAAAGGTCTTTGCGATAAAATTGGAGCCATAGCCAGGCAATGCGCAGATGGTACCAAACTTGTGAGAGCCGACATTAATGCTTTAAGACATCAATGTAGTGAAACCTATAAAAAGCTTATAGATGAAATACAATCAGTTGATGACAGAATAGATCAAGACACTTGGTTAGATGCATGTCTCAAAAGTTCATGGTGACGCCTATATAGATTCTGCTACAGACGTTCCCATGTCGCAAACCCCACATTCTATTGAAAATTCCGTGTACAATACAGAGCAACATTTTACTGAGAAATTAACCATGATCTCTGTTAAACAACATGAAATGTCAGTTTTTCCTCCAACGCTACGGTCAGCAACAGCAGTTTGATGATCTCTGAAAACAATAATGAACCAATTGTGCCTACTGAATCTGATAACAAAGCTAAGTTTTCCACGTCAGAAATTTATGGAGTGACGCACATGACCGCTCTGTTGAGCCACACACGCAGTCTGAAACAGTTAATAGTGAACTTATCAAGCGCCCTTATCCCCTTCAGTCCTGAATTATTTTAAAAATAGAAATTTTTTTCACTTTATCGTGTCTATATGGACCTATTTATTGCATATTCGAGCAAAATTTCAGTATGTCATACTTGGTTTAAAAAATGAAATATCCAGTACATTGGACATTGGGTCTCGGAGGTGCTGGTAATGTGAAATAAGAAGTCAGTAGTTACAAAGTATACAGCAATTTTATTGTGCAAAATCTTTTCAATAGTGGAAATTTTTTTACAAAATACAGGAATCTATACGTTATATTAATAATTTTAACTACTGGAATTACGATTTACAGAACAGTTAATAGGTTGAATATTTACAGAAGATAGTTTTCTTTACACACTTTTTGTATGAAAAGCCACAAAGCAATTTGCATCTTTTTTTGGGCAAAGGTGAACATCACATTTTGAACGGATTATTTTTGATTTCCCTTGACATGGTGTGTTTTTGCATCTATCTCCATCTTTTCGTAGATCTACCACTGGTAGATGGTTAATACCTTCGTATTGTACATTTGCTTGAGGTCGTCTCTCTGCTCTGGATCTTTTCTGTTGGGTCTCTTTTCCAGCTTGGCCCATTTCTTTTTCTCTCTGTTTGTCCCTGCTCTCACAAGACATTGAGCCACACTCAGTCGAAAATACAGTAAGTCAAGTACTTTTCGTCTCGAATTTTTTTCACTGAACAGTGTTTTCGATATTCTAACCAGCTGTTGACCAAAGCAAAATCAACAGCATTCATAAGCATTCTTAGAGTCCATTTTCTGAATGTAATAAAGATTCTGTACAGTCCAGTCAGCTGATCAAACAAGTCTACTCCACCCATTGATCCATTGTGCAATTTAACAACTTCAGGCCGCCTCATTTTTACATATGATCTTGAAATTTTGTCTCATCGTTCAGAAGTGTCTTCTTTACTTATTCGAACAAAATTTGAACCCAATACCACAGTTCTGTTATCAAGACACTTTGTCAGGACTACATTATGGTCTCTACTGACAACCAGGTCAGAAAATCCTCTGTCCTTCTTTCTGATATCTTTGTCATTTATCAACATAGAAGAAAAAAAAACCTGTTTACACGAACTGTACCAGCAGCAAAAATTTTTCTGTATTGTAGTACTTGAAGAAGATGATAAGAAGAGAAGTAATTGTCAAAATATAGCTTGTGTCCCTCACTTTTATTCTGTCACACAAATGGAGAACAACAGACACACCTAAACCGAATAGTTTCTTGTTCTGGACTACCCTGATATATTAGGAAGTCATAAGCAACACCAGATCTTCCAGCCAAAACAAATATTTTAATTCCCCAAGGACACGGCTTGTCTTTCACATACTGCTTGATTGAAAGCTGACCTTTGAATGGAACCATCAATACATAAAGATTCTTCAAGGGAAAGCTCTAAACATCTTCCTCTCATGGCATTGTACAAAGATCGAACTTTATACAATTTGTCACTTAAGTTTACAGGGCGTTCCAAATTGTTGACAATATGCAGAGCATTTCGCAACTGGGAAAACCTATCTCTAGTCATAGAATCTAAGAATAAACCTATTCCAAGTAACTTGTCCCATTAAAGTTTCACTCAAGGAAATTTCAAGTTTCCTATCGCTATATGCAGGCCAATGAGAGCTTTTATTTCATCTGGGTTAGTTGGTTTGAAATTTGTAGAACCAGACTGTAATGCATATATATTCGTGTTTCTTGAAAACATTTCCCATTCTTGTTCAGTAACGTATTTCATAAAGTAAGAGACAGGTTCTTCTTCAATTTCTTGATCAGTATAACACTGATTCTCAAAATGAATAGGAGGAGGTGACCAAGGGTGACGTCTGTACTTTATTTCTTCTTTCCTAGTGAGATAGTCATATTCTGTCTGGTTCACTATTACATACAGTCCCTGCAGGTACAGATAGCTCATGTGGCACTTCGTCACCTTCTAGATCATTATGAACTGACGCTACCTCCACCACATCTTCTATGAATTCAAATTATTTCACCAACAAATCATCTTTCGCTGTCGTTTTCTCACTTCCCATCCTTCGAGTTGTGGAAACAGCGCCTGGAATATTTTCAAGATGATATTCGTCATCTGAAATATCGATATCGATATCAGGAACATCTCCTGCTGCTAAGAGATCCAGGATCTCCTTGATTTGGTCTGGATTTGTTGTGTTGTATACCTTCCTGTGATCTACAAATAAAAACCGAGTTTTAGCAACTACCATGTATGTTACAGATGAAAAGTCATAAAATACAAAGCTAACTACTGGATACCACAGATAAAATAATTTATTAGCTAATATGCTATGAATCCAAAGAGAAACGCAGCATTAATTGTAAGAACGTTATAAGACAGTAGTAGGTTGAAAACAACCATTATATCAATGCCTTCACTGCAGCTTATGAGGAAAAAAATATTACCGTCGAATCCTGATGTCCATAATTTTCGACGACGTAATTTTGTGTCATAATAGCTCATATACGTTCATAATCTCACATCTCTTACGTTAAACGCAATCTCTACAGATGGCTCTTACCCAATATATTTGTTTCAGCACCAGAAAATGTGTATATTACAGTATTTAACACGTAAATATGTCTTACCTGGAGCATTTCGCAACGGGTCCGCCATCTTGATTGTTTTTCGATGTAGTACACAGTTCCAGCAAAGAGGGTAGCAAGATGCATGGAACGTAACGCGAGAGATGTCCAGTAAGCAAGCAACTGGGTTTCAATGGTGATGAAATCGTTTGTTGTTATAAAATGTGTATAAATATCAGTGTCCAGTATATTGGCCGCCAGGTCTGAAAGGGTTATTAAGCATGATGACACTAACAGGAAAGAAGTTTTCTATCAACTCAAAAATGGTACACACAACGCCGCCTTTTGTCACGCAAACGTTCCGTTCACACCACAGCTTTCCGCTTCGTCGTGTGCAAACACGTCTGCTTCAGTCAACCTTTGTGTTGATAAATGCTATTCCCCAGCGATCGATTTGAAGACCATATTCATAAAGCAAAATCAGTCCTCAACAAATAACTTTTATTTCACTCAGATCAATGATGCGAATAATCAAACATCAGACACCACCTTCTGTCTCAACACAGAACAGAGTTTGTTTCGCTCCGTGACGCATACTAGAAATTTCAGATGGTCACTGCGTCACAATGATAAATTTTTTGAAGAACAAGACGATTTCCCTCACACTGAATCTTTGAATTGTGCAACAAGTACTGCCAAAAAGGAAACTATGTGTACCCCTCACAGCCCACTGACATTCTGAGAAGCAAAGTTTTTCTAACAACACTCCTGTTCGCTTTACTGTTGTTACGGTTTCCTCTGAAACCACGCAATGTATCACCATTCCGTTTATCTCTTTCAGAGCAGCTATGTATAATCATGACAACCTACAGTCAGAACCCAACACTAACATCTTCAAGAAGACGATGTCGATTACTACAGAAAGTAAAACACAGCAACTTCCTGGAAGTCACATTCAGAATACCAGCACGCATACAGATGATATTTTGAGCAAACAGAGTTTTATTATCGACGATAAGCCAGCCCAATCTGACGCCACAGCTTGCAAGAATGATGGCCACGACATATCGAATTTATTTCAACAGCCCACTTCTAATTCTAACGAACAGCGTGGTCACTCTGATTACGTTAGAGAACTTCACTCGACAGCAGCTTTCATAAAAAAATTATCTTCTGACACAGTTGACCATCATTGTCAAGCAACATTGTATGCAAATGACAGGATTTTACTGTCTATGATCAATCAGAAGAAACTGCAAAAAGGTGGGAATTTAAGGAAATGGGACCTGGCTAAACTGAAAGAACCAGAGGTTGTACAGAGTTTCAGGGAGAGCATAAGGAAACAATTGACAGGAATTGGGGAAAGAAATACAGTAGAAGAAGAATGAGTAGATCTGAGGGTTGAAATAGTGAAGGCAGCAGAGGAACAAGTAGGTAAAAAGACGAGGGCTAGTAGAAATCCTTGGGTAACAGAAGAAATATTGAATTTAATTGATGAAAGGAGGATATATAAAAACGCAGTAAATGAAGCAGGCAAAAAGGCATACAAACGTCTCAAAAATGATATCGACAGGAAGTGCAAAATGGCTAAGCAGGGATGGCTAGAGGACAAATGTAAGGACGTATAGGCTTATCTCACTAGGGGTAAGATAGATACTGCCTACAGGAAAAGTAAAGAGACCTTTGGAGAACCACTTATATGAATATCAAGAGCTCAGGAGGAAACCCAGTTCTAAGCAAAGAAGGGAAAGCAGAAAGGTGGAAGGTGTATATAGAGGGTCTATACAAGGGCGATGTACTTGAGGACAATATTATGGAAATGGAAGAGGATTTAGATGGAGATGAAATGGGAGATACGATACTGCGTGAAGAGTTTGACAGAGCACTGAAAGACCTGAGTCGAAACAAGGCCCTGGGAGTAGACAACATTCCATTAGAACTACTGACGGCCTTGGGAGAGCCAGTTCTGACAAAACTCTACCATCTGGTGAGCACGATGTATGAGACAGGCGAAATACCCCCAGACTTCAAGAAGAATATAATAATTCCAATCCCAAAGGAAATAGGTGTTGACAGATGTGAAAATTACCGAACTATATGTTTAATAAGTCACAGCTGCAAAATACTAAAACGAATTCTTTATAGACGAATGGAAAAACTGGTAGAAGCCAACCTCGGGGAAGATCAGTTTGGATTGCGTAGAAATATTCGAACACGTGAGGCAATACTGACCTTACTTCTAAGGAAGAAAGATTAAGGAAAGGCAAACCTACGTTTCTAGAATTTGTATACTTAGAGAAAGCTTTTGACAATGTTAAGTGGAATACTCTCTTTGAAATTCTAAAGGTGGCAGGGGTAAAATACAGGGAGCGAAAGGCTATTTACAACTTGTACAGAAACCAGATGGCAGTTATAAGAGTCAAGGGGCATGAAAGGGAAGCAGCGGTTGGGAAGGGGGTGAGTCAGGGTTGTAGCCTGTCCCCGATGTTATTCAGTCTGTATATTGAGCAAGCAGTAAAGGAAACAAAAGAAAAATTCGGAGTAGGTATTAAAGTCCACGGAGAAGAAATAAAAACTTTGAGGTTCGCCGATAACATTGTAATTCTGTCAGAGACAGTAATGGACCTGGAAGAACAGTTGAACGGAATGGACAGTGTCTTGAAAGGAGGATATAAGATGAACATCAACAGAAGCATAACGAGGATAATGGAATGTAGTCGAATTAAGTCGTGTGATGCTGAGGGTATTAGATTAGGAAATGAGACACTTAAAGTGGTAAAGGAGTTTTGCTATTTGGGGAGCAAAATAACTGACGATGGTCGAAGTAGAGAGGATATAAAATGCAGACTGGCAATGGCAAGGAAAGCGTTCCTGAAGAAGAGATATTTGCTAACATCGAGTATTGATTTAAGTGTCAGGAAGTCGTTTCTGAAAGTATTTGTATGGAGTGTAGCCATGTATGGAGGTGAAACATTTGGACAAGAAGAGCATAGAAGCTTTCGAAATGTGGTGCTACAGAAGAATGCTGAAGATTGGATGGGTAGATCACATAACTAATGAGGAGGTTCTGAATAGAATTGAGGAGAAAAGGAGTTTGTGGCACAGCTTGACAAGAAGAAGGGATCGGTTGGTAGGACATTTTCTGAGGCATCAAGGGATCACAAATTTAGCGTTGGAGGGCAGCGTGGAGGGTAAAAATCGTAGAGGAAGACCAAGAGATGAATACACTAAGCAGTTTCAGAAGGATGTAGGTTGCAGTAAGTACGGGGAGATGAAGAAACTTGCACAGGATAGAGTAGCATGGAGAGCTACATCAAACCAGTCTCAGGACTACAGGCAACAATAACAACAAGGATCAATCAGTTCTGTCTAACGAGGCGGCTAGTCAAGATAATGCCAAAAACAGTTCCAGTCAAAGCTACCTCCTTTTACTCGCGATGACCATCTGATTTAACAACAGTGCATAGATCCTATGGAATTAATCGCAAAGTCATTAGCAAGAAATCAGTTAACAGTAGAATAGCCAGAGTTCAGTAACACCACCAATACACTGTCTAGTATATTTATTTGAGAACATCGATTTCCAAAAGTAATCACATCTACGTTCATCCCAAAAATATTCTCCCAAGCCAAACACAGAGACGGATCAATTACATAGCGCTACGTAACTACAACGTAGCATATTCTGTCATCACACAAATTACTTTTTATACGATTTTGCTTTCCCGGACTGCGGCGTTAGACACTATTTTGAAACTGATACACTGAATTTGTCAAAAATCTTTTACGTCTTTTGTCGCAACACCTGAATATGTAGTAAATTTCAGTTTTCGTCCTATAGCAATAATGAGAAATTATTGAAATACCAATAAGCTAAGTTTTAGCGCCCAGAATACGGCTGCGATTATGAACAAATTATAAGCATGCTTGTTTCAGCAGTCATCATTTGAAAACAAAGTTCTACGGCATTGAGTCTACGAAATTTATGTAACCAGCTGCTTTATATACTTCACAGATATGCACCAATCTTGACGACATAAATTATTTCTTCAGTTCTACTTCTTGTACTCTGAAGACATTACACTACTGTTATTAATGTATATACTTTTAACACTTTTTTCTGCTATGTATAAAAATTTTTTGTTATGTTTCAGAAAGTATGAAATTTCTGATTAGTCTTGGCAGAAGTCGTTACTTACATTACCAGTAAATAACTTATGCTTATTTTAGTTATACATGCGAGTCCACATACCTATAAAACAAACCAGAACATTTACTTGACACATTTCCTATGCTTATACAAATTTTATTGGTGCCTTTTTTTCACGAGTCCTCGACAGTTCATCATTTCATTAGGTGATGACGTGCCTGGCAGGGAGAATCTTGCAGGTCGGTTCTCTTACCAAAAGTATAGGCCTTGCATTTTTCTACTTTCATACGTTTGTGCATGAAAACAACGACTGAAAGAGACACCATTATTTATTTTGACGTGTGCCCACCGAGTCACATCTCTTGGGTGGTCTGACCACTGTAACTCAAAACATATTTTTTATATAATAAGAATTTGTGTCCCATTTTTTTGTTTAGGAATTTGGCCAGCTATGGACCGTATACAACTTAAGACTTATAGTGTTTCTTTTTCTTCCGTTCTTCCCAGTACTTCCTCATTTTCTCACCAACTACTCGTCTCTGCTCATCTGTCCACACTCTCTTGGGTCGAGGTTTTGGTTCATCTTCTTCATAGTTCGCGTTTTCTATCAGTAGCCTGAAGTGATTCCTGTAACATACTATTTCTTCTGTAACACTTATTTTGTTGGCGTCTTCCTTTACTGCATCTATCCATCCTACAGGTTTTTTCAGCTTATTAACGTAATTAAAAATTCTCTTTGTAATCAGTGTTTCTTCCATTTTTTTTAATGTCCATAAAATTTTAGCCGTCTCTTCCTCATTGAATCTGTGATCTTTTCGGTATTTTTGTATAAGTCTTCATTTCTCCTTTTAATTCACCTATTTTCCCTGTTTTTCTCAGTACCTAGAATTTTTCTTAGTATTTTTCTCTCTCTTATTTCTAGTTCTCTTAATTCGCCTTTCATATTCAGTGTTAGGCACTCTGATCCATACGTTGCTTGTGTCCTAATAACTGAATTATAGTGTTTAATCTTCGCTTGTATGGATATTGATTTCTTATTGTAGTAGCTTTGTGTTAATTTATATGCAAATTCTAACTTTTGCGTTCTTTCTTTATTTGTTGTGTTATCCAGTCCATTGGCTTGGATCCACTCCCCCAGCTATTTGAATCTATCCCCTCTTTTAATTTTTCCATACTTTGTTTTCCTAATCTTTTCTGTGTTATGTTTGTGTTCTATATTCTCAGTTTTTTCGTAGGGTATTTTTAGCCCAGTCTTTTCAGCAATCTTGTGTAACAGATCAAGCATAACTGTTGCGTCTGTTCGGTTTGCAGTTATCAATACCGTATCATCCACAAAGGCTAAACATTTCACTTCAAATTTGTTCTTTCCGTGGCCCGTACTTATACCCTTTGTGCCTCTGTTTTTTAATGTGCTTTCCAATTTTTTTACTCTTTTATCTGAAACCAAGTTAAAGAGAATTGGGGACACTCTGTCTCCTTGTCGAACTCCCGTTTCAATTTTGAATGGTTCAGAAATTTCGCCTTGAAACTTAATTCTTGATGTTGTATGTGTGAGCGTTTGTTCAACAAGTGTTCTTGTGTTTTCATCTATCCCCGATTCATAAAGTATCTGTAGTAGTGTTTGTCTGTCAACTGAGTCGTAGGCCTTCTTGAAGTCTACGAAACTACTGTATTTTTACTTTGTATAGCTCTCACTCTCAAGATTGTTTTTAAATTAAGAATCTGTTCTGCACATGATCTACCTTTTCTAAATCCTGCTTGATAGTCTCCTATATTAGGTCCTGCTTGTTCCTCTATTCTATTTAAAAGTGCTTTAGAAAGTATTTTGTATGTCGCTGGTAACAAGGATATGCCCCTGTTGTTGTTGGTGTCTGTTTTATCTTCTTTTTTATGGAGAGGATGGATCCATGGTTGTTTCCAGTCACTGAGTATGATTCCTTTTGTCCAAATGTCTTTAATTATTTTGTGAATTTTCTGCCATGTGGATAAGCCCCCTAGTTTCCACATTTCTGCTACTATCCCATCCTCACCTGGTGCTTTGTTATTCTTCAATGCTTTCATAATCTTTTCTATTTCTTCTACTGTAGGTGGTTAAGAAGGTGGATTTTCATGTTGTGGCTTTTCAAAGTGTAATCTGTCATTAGGCTCTTCACAATTTAATAGATTTTCAAAGTATTCAGCTAAAATTTGGCAGTTCTCTATATTCCTTAAAACAATTTTTCCATTATTATCTTTAAAATGTAAACTTGGTGACTGGAATCCTGTTAAAACTTCTCTGAAAGTCTTACAGAAGTCTCTAGTGATGTTCCTTTTAATGTCGAAACCCATTTCTTCTAATCTGTCTTTGTCATATTTTCTTTTCACTGATCTGATGATTTTTGCTGCCTTTTTCCTTTCTTCTTTAAACTCTTCCCAGTATTCGTGTTTCTCATTACTGTTCCATGTTTTTTATGCCTTTAGTCGATTGTCAATTGCTTCATCACACAGCTCGTTCCACCATCTGTGTTTTGGTATTCTTCGTGGTTGTCCCATTTCTTTAACTGACTCTAGCATTGTTTCTTTAATTTCTTCCCAATCACCCATTTTTCTTGTGTTTAGTATATCACAGAATTTGTTCTGATTTTGTATGAGAAATTTAGTGTTTACTCTTTCAAATCTTCTTGGTTCTGGTTTAGGTTTGTTTGGTTGGAACATGGTCTTTATTTCAGTCAGATAATGGTCTATGTTTAGGGCCTTCCTCACTCTGACATCCAAGATTTCCTTGTAGCTGCGAGTCGTTATTGCCACATGGTCCAACTGATATCCACCTTGATTTGGATTAGGTGATACCCACGTTTTTTTCTTTCTTGCAAGTATCCTGAAACATGTCGACATTAGTTTTAGATTAAATGAGTCTTTCCTCATTTCTGTTGGTTCTTGCATGTGCTGGAAAATCTCCAACTACTGATTTAAATTTTATTTCTTTGTCAACTCTTGCATTAAAGTCACCCACTAAAATTTTTATATGATCTTTTGAAAATATGGATGTGTCGTGTTCTAGCATTTCCCAAAAATCTTCCACTTTGTCAACATTTGTTCTGTTATGTTGGTTGATAGGTGCATGTGCATTTATAATAGTGTAACGTTTATTGCCCGACTTGAACGTCAGAAATCAAATTCGCCCTGATGGGGAGCTAAAATTAGTTATTGAGTCCATATGCTGCTGTTTGACCACAAATGAGGTCCCTAATATACTCGTATTATTGGAATTTTTAATGGCTGGTTTTCCATTGTAGATCCTGTATCCACCTGACTCAAAGGCATTTTCATCCAGATGCCTTGTTTCTTGAAGTGCTAATATAAATATGTTGTGTTAATTGAGGGTGCCTGTTAGGTGTTTTAGTTTTCCAACTTTCATAAGTGTGATGTGATTCTTGAGTTTCTCCTGGCGTATTTGATAGTCAAAATATCCACGGGTGTGCTGCCGGTCTATATTGTCCAACGGGCACAATATTTCGGCGATCATACATGTCGCCATCATCAGGTGAACTGACGGACTGAGCTCCTGTGAACGTGCCGGCACGGAGATCAGTACGCTATGGCTGCTCAGAGGGAACTGGGTTCGGTCGCGGCGGCGGCCGATTTAAATACCCTCCGCCCGCGGTTCGCTCCCTCCGCCGTCCGCGCTCCGCGCCTCGGTCGCGCGGTGGAACAGATTGCGACGGCGTCTGAGATGACGTCGGTGTGATGGCTCTGTCCGCCGTGGTCGTCACAACTATACGTTTGCTCGATTTACTCTTGATTAACCAAATCGCTTGTTCCCAAGCCTTGCTAAGATTATAGCCACAGTCACGGTTTATGAGGTCGTCATTGGTGCGAATTTCGATGGCCTCTCTAACAAGGCTGTCCCAGTATCTCGACGTCTGTACCAGAATCCGCGTGCGGTCATACTCCATGGCGTGATTTTCCGACAAACAATGTTCAGCGACCGCCGACTTGCTCGGATACATCAGTCGAGTGTGCCTCTGGTGTTCACGGCATCGATCCTCGACGGTACGCATCGTCTGACCAATATACGACTTGCCACATTGACACGGAATCTGGTACACGCCGGCCTTCCTCAAACCGAGGTCATCTTTGGCGCTCCCCACCAGTGCACGAGATTTATTTGGAGGACGAAACACAGTTCCGACCTGGTGTTTCTTCAGAATGCGGGCGATTTTCCCCGAGAGTGCGCCTGTGTATGGAATAAATGCAGTGCCTACTCTGAGTACTCAGAGTGGCAGATTCAACGTGCTCTCCGCCCAACCACTGCAGCACAATCTGTTGAGATAGATGAAATCACGAGGGAGGAGCTTAGTCCGTCAGTTCACCTGATGATGGCAACATGAATCATCGCCGAAATATTGTGCCCGTTGGACAC
Source organism: Schistocerca piceifrons (assembly GCF_021461385.2). Taxonomy (NCBI): domain Eukaryota; kingdom Metazoa; phylum Arthropoda; class Insecta; order Orthoptera; family Acrididae; genus Schistocerca; species Schistocerca piceifrons. Next base: position 294,535 of record NC_060145.1, read on the forward strand.
TATAGACCGGCAGCATACCCGTGGATATTTTGACTTCCATAAGTGTGTTGATGTCCAGAGTCCCCAGTAGATGTTTTTTCTTGGGTCTTATCTTTGAAGAAGTACTAGGAAGCTCCGATTCTTTCTTAAATGATGTTCTAGGCTCTCTAGAATCCAAAGGCCTAGTTGCACCGCAATGAATAGCGGTGGAAGATTGGTTAGTTCCTGGAGTAGTTGTCCTTTTGAAATTTACCATCATGTCTTAGGTTAAAGTTCGGTTTGGGGTAAGGTAGTTGAAATATTTTGACTAAAGTTCAGTCTTGACACATCATGTATGTTTTAATAAAATACGTAACCGGTTTCGGTTCTTTCTACAAAACCATCATCAGACCCATGGCTCCCTTAGGATGGTAGGCGGAGCTACGCAGCGAGGAGAGCTCCGTCTACCATCCTAAGGGAGCCATGGGTCTGATGATGGTTTTATAGAAAGAACCGAAACCGGTTACCTATATTATTAAAACATACATGATGTGTCAAGACTGAACTTTAGTCAAAATGTAACAATTAATTGATCACTGCTTTCCAAAAATGTTTACCAAAATTGTGTAAGGTAGTTGAACCTTTCGATGATAAAAATTCAAGCATTTAGCGTAGAATTATAAGTGAGGCCGCCACTAACATGTGGGACAGTCGCCTTTTGCAGCCGCCCACTGTTTGAACAGACGCTACAGTCTGGGGCTCTTATACAAAAGCGTGCCTCTTCCGCCAGTTCCGCCATTCTGATGAACTTCATCACCGCCTTCACTGTCGTTGACGTCTTCACCGTTTCCCTGGCAAGGGACCCTCACGAGGTACTATCACCTGGACCTCGTAAACCAAGGCTTTTTAATGAGGTGTTACTCCTCCCCCTCCTCCTTTTTCAACCGGGCTTGGGACCAGCTGTGGCGGAGTTTTGTGCCCCTTTTGTACATAGCCTCTGTATATCTTATGTTGATTTATTTGTGCTGTTATTTGTCGTTACTGATACCATGAAATGTGCAATTTTTTGATATTATGCTACTCCACTTTGCCATTATTGCACACCCTAGGCAAGATAGTATTACTGCTGACATTTATGCTATCGTCTGATGAATTATTATTACAATTTTTGTTAGGTTAGTCACTCTTTGTACTTTATAATATTGCCATGTTCCATTTATACCCAGTCTTGTGCTCTAATTTGATGTACCTCTTGTACTTAACGATGCCAATGGTTTGTTTGCTTTCACCGATGTAGATTTAAGAAATCAATGTACCCTATAACTCATGTCCATTACATATACTCCCCATTTCATGTATTTTATAGAATCAGTGTACCGAAGTCTCATTGTACCCAAGCGAGCCATAATGCTCATAAGCAGGAACTGAAGTACATAGAAAATTTGACATAAGCAGCATATATGGAACACTAAACTCCACTGACACTTCTCACACTGTTTCCTCACAGGCTTTTATAAAGATTTTCCTGTTGGTGTACTAGGTATATTAGGCAGACTGCCTATAAAGATTTAGGATAAAGTATATTTTTTTCTGCATTTTGTGTTGGGTGTAAGAGTAATGTTAGAATATTTACTGAGTGCTCATGCCATGTGCTGCACCAAATTTTTGGAATAATGATGGAATATTGATGTTTAATGAGTGTTCATGCCCTGAGCTGCACTCCAGTAATAATGATTATATTGATATATTTACGATTTTCTATAATGATAGTATATGATGCTAATATGTATTTTATATATTTTGTGTTGTTTCCAGGAAAATCTGTCTTACCTTGTGCCAAATGACTGTAGGTGTTTGGGGAAGACTGTCATAGCAGCTTTACACCTGGAAAACATTTTTTTCACCATTCCTTATGAGATTTCATATGATACTACCTCCTTATGTTAGCATGCATGACTGATTTTTCCAGGTTACTAATCACATACACAAGTTCCACTATTTCTGAAATTCATTCATATCTTTGCATGTTTATCTCATTATTTACTGTGATGTGTTACATTTATCTAAAACTATATTGCACTTAGTACTCCTGTGATTATGCTTGCGTGTACTATAATCACATTTCTTCTCTGCTATGGCCATAGCAGTTCTTGACTCAAGAAGAATGATGATAGACTGTTAATAATTTTCTTTGCAGATAAAATGAACTGCCCTTATCAATCATTCCCATATCCTTCCCTGTAGATATGCACATTGTTAGAGATATAGGTAATTTAACACATAATTTTATTAAGCCCTGAGGGTGGTACACAACCTATAAATATTGTGTCTTTACTCACATGATACCATACTGTGACTCTATGATTCTATTTGCCTAATATGTACTCAAACAGGTCATACAGAGCCATAGTTTTATACACTACTGTTATTTATACAATTTGCTTTTGTAAAAGCCACGTCGAGTTACGTATACTCATTGTGAATTATTCATAAGCCTCTGAGGGCCATATAAAATTATATCTAATTTCATTTTATGGTTCTTTCTCAGCTTTGATATTTATGCTGTGTAAAACTAGGCCACCTTGAGCCACAAACATGTTTTCTGTTACATATTTGCTGTTAAGATCAGCACTTACTTCAGGTAAAACCAGGCCACTGTGAGCCTCAAAGAAGATTTTTGTCACTTTTAATCGTTAATGCCAGCAACTGCTTCGTCTAGAAAGGCTACTTGGAGCTCCTGAGTAATATTTCCTCTATAATTGTTATAGATATTAAGATTTACATGTATTACATGTGCTAAACCACTTGCAGCCCCAATCATCTTATGGTCATTAAGATCAGCATTTATGTATGTAGAAAGGCCACTGGGAGTCTATGATTAATATTTTCTCTTCCCTTGTTTTAGATATTAAGATGTGCATATATTCCAAGTACAAGGACAATTGGTGCCAATCAGTTCTTAGATTTTATTAAGTATTTATATCACAATATTGCATATACCAGGCCACTGAGAGACACAGTATAATTTATGAACCAGTAATGTTTTCTGTCAGGTTATTCTATGTCTAATTGGCAGCCTGATGCCCCACTTATTGATGTGATCTTAGTCAGAATTCACTTTCAATTTTGCCTATTCACTCTGATATAAAGCATTGTTGCATTATCCAGTCTGTAATTTCATTAGGTTGCTGAGCTTTTTCTGATCAGATAGATTACTTGATCTTGACATAGGTAGAAATGGCCACGTTCCACTACCTTACAATTGCTGCTTTTTTGTACCTTGCATTATCCAGTCTCCTAACTCTGTTCATTGTATTGGAGCAATTAACTACTGATATTCATACTTCAACATAAGAGACATTATATGTTGTTTGGATCTCAGAAGAGTCTCTACTGCAAAGAGCAGTGATGATGCTGGTCATCACGTTACTGATCTTAAGGTAATCACCAACTACAGTTGTTGGCAATCTGTTGCCTCATGTACCTCTGCACATGATTGAGGAAAAAATATGGAATTCTAATGTATTGGTACACTGAATACAATACGCATGGGTCACCACTAAGTTGTTGAACCAGCACAAAACAAAAAGAAATGGACCCTATGATGGAGTCACTTCAACATGTTCATAGGCTTCAACCATGTCTCCTCCTTTCCCTTGCTCAATCTTATACCATTATCTTAACATTTAGGTTTGCATACTGATTTGTCTTTACATAACTTATTTCTCATCAACCTTGTTTATGAGACAATTTACTCATAATATAACCAGATTATGATTTATACTAGTGCACCTGAGCACTATCAATTCTTCTGAGTTTTATGATGATATACAGTTAGGTAAATTTTCCACATATTTGTTGTAAGTCACATGTGTCAAATATTATTAAACCCTGCTGAAGAGTTGTGAAAAAAGTATACTGGGGCACATTTGTATGTGGCACCCAAATGAGATTTTTATAAATGATGTATGTCTTTGATATGCTTTATATCGCAGACCCAGAGATACTGCTGGAGTTGGAGTAAGAGAGCGCTTGCATCACAGTTGTAGGCAGCTGTCTGTTATGGAAAAATGATGGAGTAGGCAGTCTTTGTGGTGCGCTGTGTGAAGCCACCAAGTGCTAGAGTAATGTAGGTATGTAGATATTGTTGATCATGGAAATAGAACTCTTCATGCAACCAAGGTAAAGATGTTAAATAACTATTATTTTTATTTTTGATGGCATGTTGGTACAGATGAGTTGGCTGATAAGTTGTAATTGTTGAATAACCACAGAATATACATAAAATGATTTGATAAAAAGGCCAGTTACATATTTCACTATTGTAATGTTGCTGAGATTTGTTAACATAGATATATGTAATTTGATTATGTACACTTATGTTAAATTAGCGAAGTTAGATATTACTTGCTATTTAAATCCCATTGTTTGTGAATCAATTGGGAGTAATGTAACTGCACTTGTCAGATGTTTTTGAAAAGCCAAACTTAACTTGCAATATAATTTTGCAAAAAAATCTCAGTGTTGTAATTCATCATAATCAGTACCGCCTCCCTCTCCAGGTCATATATTGTTTTGAAGAAGTTGGGTTTTCTTAGTGTTCTCATTTATCAGCCAAAATCATTTCATGTGCATTTCAAGTATTAATGCCAGCATTGCTAGCATATTTTGTTCTTCATAAGAGACCAGAATATATCACGCTACTCCATTGCTGCTTTATAGGTAGGACAATTTAATTTAGTTGTTATGTGTACAGGAACCAGTTTTGAACAGGCCCAGGTGATTCAGTGCGTAAGGGGGTAAAGGGTTTTTGCAGTGATTGCTCTTCTTTATTGGTATTGGGAGCTGCACTGCCCAATCAATTCATGTAAAGTTTTGCAAAAAATATCACAGAGTGAGCACACCACTTGAACTTACAACACGCAACATGATAATTCGAGTTTTGTATCCATTCCACAGTTCATACATTCATTCAAAGTAACCTTAAAGTTTCCCGTTTAAATGAATGTTACAATATTTACAATTAAAAACAAATATGCTTATGTACCTCCCACAGACCCTACCTGAAGTGATCGTCATGGATGTGCAATGAGTCAAAAAATGTTCATTTATGAAGTAATAAATCCTAACAGAAAAACCGTTTTTCAACATTTATTTACAATGATCGCATTATTGCATTGAAGTTGTAGAGAGATGATATTGTATTAATATTCACATTATTTGATTTTATTACTAACACACACACACACACACACACACACACACACACACACACACGCACACACATCAGTTGTTTCTGCTAAGAAATTCATCAATGGAGTAGGAGTTGGCCACCAGTAAATCCTTTAGTCTTCTCTGAACCTGAACCCGATTGGTAGTTAAAATTTAAATGGCTGTTAGAAAGTTATTCAAAATGTGTATTCCTGAATGATGGATACCATTTTGGACCAAAGTAAATGACTTTAATTATTTGTGAAGTTCAGTCTTACTTGTAGTACTGAATCCACGAATTAAGTTTTGGTTTGAAAAGCAGATATATTTTAATGACAAATTTTATTAAGCAATAAGTGTATTTAGTAGCTATAGTTAATGTTCCCACTTTCCTAAACAGGCCTCTGTACACGCTTTTGTATCCATGAAACGTTGGCTTGATGAGATATCCTAGAAAGTAATACCACACACATTATGGAATAAAGGTAAGCATAGTATGAGTATGTAAACTTTTTCATTTTTATGTCTCCCATGTCTTCCAACATTCGAATTGTAAATAGTGATTTGTTTAGGCGCTTCAGCAGTTTGTGGTGTGTTACTCCCAGCTGAATTTATCATCATGCTGTAATTCCTATAATTTAATGCTGTCCACTTCTATCTGTGTAATCACATTTCAGCCATATACTGCTGGGAAACCTCTTACAAGTTCTGAATTGGATGTTTCTTTATTATTTTGTTTATTCAATGCTTTGTGACAAAGAACTGGCTAGGAACCATTTATTTACGTTCACGAATGTTTATTTAACCAATATTTCTAAGACTAAACTGGATTCGGTATGCATTGCAATGTTTGTGTCATCTGCAAACAAAACAAACTTGGCATCTGGTAATGTTGCTGATAAAAGGTCATTGATATACACAAGAAGACGCAAGTGCCTTAAGACGGAACCTTGTGGGACGCAACACGTAATTACCTTTCAGTTGGATGATGCGTCATAGCTTTATACATGTCTCTGTCCTTCTTACATCCTTTGTTTCCTGTCAGAGATATAGGAATTAAATTATTTTGCACCATTTCTGTTGCATTGTATTATTCTACTTTACTTAAAAGGATATTGTGATTTAACAGTCAAGTGTCTAAGACAGGTCACAAAATATAACAATAGCCTGTAATGTATTGTCTTAAGAACCAAATACGTCTTCACTGTATATGTAGATAGCCTTCTCAATATCAGAAGCCTTTCGAATCCGAACTGAGGCTTGGGCAATATGCATGATGTATCAAAACAAATCATCCAATCTGGCAAGTCCATTTTTCTGAAACTAATAAACATATACAATAAATTTTGTTTTTTGATGAACGAGAAACTCAAAAGTGTTTCTTCATACCTTTTCGCCGGTGTCCAGTATGCCTCCCTTGAGATCCACAGCGTATGTTAATGCAGTATTCAGATTGTTCCCACATAGCATCGACTATGTCTTGAGTTACAGTTTCCACAGCTGCTGTTGTGCAATGTATCAGTTCATTCATTGTTGTTGGTAACGGAGGCACATAATCAGAATCTTTTATAAACCCCCACAAGATATAATTACACACAGTCAGGTCCGGTAGCCTTGGAGGCCAGTAATGCTAGGCTAAATCATTTCGTCCAGTGCAACCAATCTGTCATTCAGTAATCCTTTGATTTAAAATTTCCGCATTTCCAGATGACAGTGGGCGCAGCACCATCCTGTTGGTAAATGAAGTCGATCGAATCAGTCTCCAGCTTTGGGAAAAGGAAGTTCTCAAGCATATCGAGATAAGTGCTTCTTGTAAACAAAAATGGTCCATACACCTTTTCCTGTGAAACTGCACAAAACACGTTAAATTTCGTAGAGTCACTCTTATGTTGTACAACTTCATGTGGTTGTTCCGTACCACATATTCTCACATTATGACAGTTCACCTTCCGTTTAAATGGAATGTTGCCTCGTCACTAAACAATAAACGTGGAAGAAAACTGGTATCCTTCATCTTGCCAAGAACGAAAGTTTCGAACTCCACATGTTGCTGTTTGTCACCTTGATAAAGACCTTCCAGTAGCTGAATTTTGTATCGTCTCGTGTATAAACGTCGGTGCAGCACACGCCAAATGGACATCGGAGGCATGTTGAGCTGTCGAGCTGCACGGCGAATGGAATATTGCGGAGTTTTTGTGAAACCATGGTGGTCCAACGATTTTCCCTCACACGAACAAACTCTTTCTCGAAATTGCTTATGTCATCGTCTAATGCTGTGTGCTGTAGGAGAATCCACAGCATACCTAGTACGAAGGGCACTCTGAACAGTTATTACTGACCCACACTGCGCAAAACGGTAGAACATAAAATGCTTTCTGTTTTCCCGAGACCATTTTTACCAATACTGAAGTGGGAGCACACTGCTGCTAGCTCGCGGGAACCATGTAAAACTTGAGTTTGCTCTTTCCAACAATACGTTGTTCATGCACTTATTTCACATAACATATACGAGGGCAGTTCAATAAGTAATGCAACACATTTTTTTTCTCGGCCAATTTTGGTTGAAAAAACCGGAAATTTCTTGTGGAATATTTTCAAACATTCCCGCTTCGTCTCGTATAGTTTCATTGACTTCCGACAGGTGGCAGCGCTGTACGGAGCTGTTAAAATGGCGTCTGTAACGGATGTGCGTTGCAAACAACGGGCAGTGATCGAATTTCTTTTGGCGGAAAACCAGGGCATCTCAGATACTCATAAGCGCTTGCAGAATGTCTACGTTGATCTGGCAGTGGACAAAAGCACGGTGAGTCGTTGGGCAAAGCGTGTGTCATCATCGCCGCAAGGTCAAGCAAGACTGATCTCCCGCGTGGGGGGAAAACCAGGGCATCTCAGATACTCATAAGCGCTTGCAGAATGTCTACGTTGATCTGGCAGTGGACAAAAGCACAGTGAGTCGTTGGGCAAAGCGTGTGTCATCATCGCCGCAAGGTCAAGCAAGACTGATCTCCCGCGTGGGGGCCGGCCGTGCACAGCTGTGACTCCTGCAATTGCATGGTGTGGAGCCACTCCATTGATTGCCGTTTTGTTTCAGGTTCACACTCGTTCGAGATCATCGACGGATCACCATCAAACAACTCAGTGCTCAACTTGACATCTCTGTTGGTAGTGCTGTCACAATTGTTCACCAGTTGGGATATTCAAGGTTTGTTCCCGCTGGGTCCCTCGTCATGTGGCTGAGGGTGACAATTTCTTGTCAAAGATTGTTACAGGCGATGAAACATGGGTTCACCACTTCGAACCTGAAACAAAACGGCAATCAATGGAGTGGCTCCACACCCACTTCCCTACCTAGAAAAAGTTTAAAGCCATACCCTCAGCTGGTAAAGTCATGGTTACAGTCTTCTGGGACGCTGAAGGGGTTATTCTGTTCGATGTCCTTCCCCATGGTCAAACGATCAACTCTGAAGTGTATTGTGCTACTCTTCAGAAATTGAAGAAACGACTTCAGCGTGTTCGTAGGCACAAAAATCTGAACGAATTTCTCCTTCTTCATGACAACGCAAGACCTCACACAAGTCTTCGCACTCGAGAGGAGCTCACAAAACTTCAGTGGACTCTTCTTCCTCATGCACCCTAAAGCCCCGATCTCGCACCGTCGGATTTCCATATGTTTGGCCCAATGAAGGACGCAATCGTGGGAGGCACTACGCGGATGATGAAGAAGTTATTGATGCAGTACGACGTTGGCTCCGACATCGACCAGTGGAATGGTACCGTACAGGCATACAGGCCCTCATTTCAAGGTGGCGTAAGGCCGTAGCATTGAATGGAGATTACGTTGAAAAATAGTGTTGTGTAGCTAAAAGATGGGGAATAACCTGGTGTATTTCAATGCTGAATAAAACAACCTCTGTTTCAGAAAAAAAATGTGTTGCATTACTTATTGAACTGCCCTCGTAGTTACGATTTTTTAAAAATCAGATGAGACTTTTGATACACCTTGTATTTGTTGCCAAATGCTAAGAAGCCGACTGTATATCACCTTTTCTAAAATTTTTGAATATAGGGGCAAAAGTGAAATTTGACGGAAATTTGACGTTATTTTTTTTCTTCTTTCTTAAACAACGGCTTAACTTCATTATATTTCAACAATTCAGAAGCATTCTCTTAAGTTAACTTCGTCGATATTTTATCACAACCACTAGAATTTTTTGATTTTAAAGATTTTGTGATGGACGTATCATCTGCTCCGGTAGTGAGGGTCGTGTTCATTTTGGTGAAGTTGTGTGTACTATCCAGTCTGAGGCACTCCATGGAAGCATATACTGAAGCTGACGACCTCGTCAGGAGGATTTCCTAATAGACATTTGTCGAACAATGAGACCTTTCAAAGAATGCACGAACGTCCTGTGGAGACGTGCTCTTTTGAGGAAAGATCATTTCACAGACTAAGACTAAACTGTATTAGAACACCTGATTTATAAGATCGAGTACTTCCCCCTACTGCGGACAATAATGCCAGCAGAAACTGAGAATGTGAGTCAGGTGACAGTTTGGAAAGTATTACCAAAGTAGCTTCTTTACCCACACCATCTTCCGAGATTGCATGATCTTACCGAAACAGATTTTCGACTCGGAAAAGGTTTTTGTACTTGGCTACTGGGGGGTGTGTTATCACGACTAACACGTTTTGTGTGCAATACTATTCACACATGAAGCAAAGTTTACCAGGTATGTAGTTCAAAATTTTCACAACACTCGTCTGTGGTCGGACGAGGACCCTTTTGCACTTTTTGCAATAATATATCAGCGACAGTTTAGCATTAAAATATGGGCAGGCATAGTTGCAGACACATTAATTGAACCTTCCATTTGCCAAGCAGCAGTGACTGGCGCATCATACAGTGAAATTTTAACGGGATATTTGAAAGTTTTGCTGGAAGTCATTCTACAACACTTACGTCATAACGCGTGGTTCATACACGATGGGGCACAGCTCCATTTTACTCTGCAAGCAAGAACAATTTTAAACCAGTTTCCCAAACAAATGCTCAGAACGTGGGGCAGCAACATCTTGGTGTGCTCGATCTCCGAACTCAGTCCACTAGATTTTTATTTTTGGGCACATGTAAAGGACAAACTGTACTCAAGGGCTATTGTCGAATGTTGATATTCTTGCCCAGAGTGTTCAAGAAGGATTTCGGCAGACAACTGGAATATGACTGCAAGTAAGACCCAATTCACTCAGAAATCGCGTGGCGCAGACGTCTGGTGGGGTCGTGGCGCTGTTCTGTTTTGCACCACCTCCATGTTAACAAGTGAAGCGGTTCACATAGAGATGGAGTGGCGTGGTTGCGTCGCGTTGCTTCGTGGACCGCGCCACCTCAGTTGGCGACCACGAGTGGCGCACCGAGTGGACGAGTTGCGAAGATGTCCAGGTGGCGCACAGCTGTTCTCACTAGCCTGAAGTCATACGAAGTGCCTCAAATAAATTGTTTCATGTCGGTGAAGCAACGCTAGTGGCGCCTCTGCAGGTGGTTTCAAATTGAAAATAGCTGTTTTGGGATTCACACATGTGGCAAAAGTAAATAAATAAATAAATAAAAATTGATTTTTCGATATAGCAAACTGGTTTAATTTTCGTTATTGCCAACAGTTATTGTGATACTTACCAAAAAAGTAAACCATCGGGAATATTTGGAAAGCTTGCAATAAACGAAGTAGTCGCTGGCCAGTTTACATTTGCTGAGTGTAAACAAAAACTTAGGCTTGACGCTTGTAGTGATGCGGGAGGGGCAGTTTCAAACGTGGCGCCGAGCCCTCGCACCCTGTGACGTCACTCGCCCCTGTGGCGGGACTGAGCTGAAAGGAGCTGTCCAACTCGCGTTCCGGGCATGCGTCACTCCGGCCTTCTCGGGAAGCTTCCAGATGTTGCCATTATATCTACAGGCAGAACACCAAGACAGTACAAGCAGTGACGCATTTAAACTCCTGATAACGATGACGGAGACAGCAGTTGGAAGCTCCAGTGTTTTAATTCAACGTGAAGTGGCTTGTATACCGAGAAGATTTTAGAGAAAAAAAATTAAATAATAAAACTCGATACGCACACACATAGTCAAAAGACCAACAAACACCATATTAGGAAGGAAGAAGGTTTTCGGTTTTAGAAAGGTAGACTTTTTCATTACAATATGTCACTTAAACTACAGCACGACATGCTGTGTTGATATACGCTCATGAGACGACCAAAGATGTGAACAACAGAGAGGGAGATTGCACAAACTCTCCCTCCAGCAGCTATTGCGGCAAAATCTTGAAACACAGTGGCTTATTAAACAAGCAATAGACGATTAGAGACGTAAGTACCTTATGGAGAACTTTGCTGTGTCGATTTGCGGTAACATGAGGATAGAAATTTCATGTTTATTTCCATATTAGCAAATTCTCTCGTCGCTAGCTATCAATGAAATTTAAAAAAAAAATTGCTCTACTGGATAGAAAAATAATAAATAAAAACTGTGGTTTCGGCTATATCATTGTAGATAAGAATAGTCCTTACGTCAACTGTATGGTAAAATGCTCTCCTTATTGTGTGCTATCTTTTGCCAAAATCTCGTTTCTATACATCAGATGGTTTAGGAGGTGTGAAGTATACTATGAATTTTTCATTCCCACGTGCGTGCGGTCGGAAACTAACGTTTTACATCAATTTCATTTCATCGACACTGGAGACAGAGACTTTCTCTGAAGTCTAAAGAAAAATTCATTATCTTGGCTACATTTCATTTGCAACAACATATGGTGTAAATAAGCGCCAAACACAAAATCCTAGCAACTCATATACTTCATTGCAAACCTTTTCGAATTCTGTTCAGCGTCTTACATGAATACGAATATCACAGTTAACTATGACCAATAGCCAGATGACAGGCACTTCACCATGAAGCTGACATATGAAGCTATACGTAACGCAAAAATCAGATTTGTTTTTCCTGTAAAATCGAGAGAGAGAGAGAGAGGGAGAGAGTAAAGAGCTAACGCAGCGCGCATGAAGTTCACCTGTAACGGTCCTGCTGCACTCGACCGGGAGGCCAATCATCGTTCTCTGAGTACACCCATAGGCCATCCAGCTGCGCTGGACGGCGCGGCGAGTTGATGCGTAACTCAGTAAATTCATGTTTATTCTCATAGTCAATTGCCATCACGCTACATGGGTTATGCCTGTTTCACGTTCTGTTTGCTCCCCGTGTAATCCTGGTGAACTTTGTGCAGTGCCTTGCTAGCTGCCTTGGTCTCTTACATTTGTAACATGCCACTGGTACTGCCTGTATGCAAAAACCATTGCATCCTGGTAAACTGCAAGTTTCACCCCGGCGTCTCATAGCCCGTATGTCTATCTAACAGTTCCGACGGAAGTCACTCGTATCTGCTGTATTTCTTCTATCATTCCTGTTCCCCATGTCAGTTTTTGTAACTCTTAGCGCATTTCTATATATCCCACGTGGATTTGTTTGTTGTTGTTACTGAATCGATACTGCATACCTGTTTCTCATGTCTACAGTCTCGTACACTGTGATTACTTCTAAGGCACTTAGCGTATTTGCTCATGCTTTGACAATTTCTGACGGTGCATGGGCACCCACACTTGTGGGCAACGGTGGGGGGTGGGGGGTAGGGGGTGGGTGGCGGGGGGGGGGCATGCCACCAACCCGTATCTCTCAGAAAAAGGAAATAAAATATGGGGAAAACAGGAGTTTTTTTCGGAAGAAAATTGTTTAAAAATCGATCTTTTTAAGAGTCGGAACTCGAACTTTTATGTGGTTACTTAGAGGTTAGCATTCGTCTTCCAAAATATTAAAAATACTCCATACCCCCAGGTCTAGTTCACCCACCCGCATGGATGACCTTTTCGTGGTGTCACCTTGTTTCCTGTCGGTACTGGCATAGCATTTGACTTCCTTGTTAATGCTCGGACTCTGTGAAATTCCGGTGGACTTAGGCAATTCCAGTAGGACAATGGGATACCACACACGTCCAGAATTGCTAAAGAGTGGCTCCAGAAACACTTTTCTGAGTTTGAGCACTTTCGCTGACCACCAAACTCCCCAGACATGAACATTATTGAGCATATATGGGATGCCTTGCAACGTACTCTTACGGATTTATGGACAGCCCAACACAGAAGTTAATCGAGACGATGCCACGACCTGCCGCTGCACTTCGCGGTGCTTCCGAGGGCCCTACACGATATTAGGCACATGCACCAGTTCCTTTGCCCCTAAAATGTACCTATGTTATGACAATTAATAAGCGAACATTTACCGTAGACGGACGATCAAATAACATCCCAAATTGTGTCTGCGGATAACTCTAAATTTCCATCTATGCCTAGGAAAGTTCCCCTTGTCCGAAAATTGCCAACGGGAATGCAAACTGTCTGTAACAATAAAGGCATCACAGGACATTAGGTGAAAGTCAGGCTCTAAAGCAAAGTTAAACTAAGCAACGTCCCTGCGCCGTGTTATGCGCCCTCCGCCCCCTCGCGTTGCGTCCGACGGATTCGCCCCATAGCGTTATTGCTCAGCGAGGGTCACATGGGGGCGCTGAATTACCGTTTGGTGTGTTTTGGCGTCGAATGTAGGCGTTTTCGTGTGGCTCGTTATATTAGGTAGTAAGCTGACTTGCGCTTTCTGCAGCGCAGGGTCCTTACTTAGTTTAACTTCGGTTTAGCGCGTGGCTTCGACCTAACGTCCTATGGAGGCTTTATTGTTGTAGACTTTATGCAATCCCGATGGCAACTTACGGACAAGAGGAACTTTCCTAGGCCGCGAGTGTCATTAGAGTACTTTGCAGCCGCAATTTGGGATGTTATTTGATGGTTCACCTACGGCAGATGTTTTCCTTTTAGTTGTTAGACCATGGACATGACATCCTACTTCCACTAGGTAGGCTGCTGTTCAGTCATTTTATCTGTTTTTTCAGTTTCTAAATTTCAACATTTAATTTTTTTAATTTCTTAATAGCTTAATGGAGCACTTTAGAACTGTGTTACACTTCAGATTTTCATATACACCTCATAATTTGGCCAAGTCCCTGAAACCGTGGTAGTGTACAGAGACTTCTATCGTTCAAGGCTTTTTCAATAAAGAATTTTACAACTGAGCGGGTTTCTGTTCTTGTTTTGCTGTAGGGCGCAAACACAACTGGGGTCATACGCCCCCGAGTCAAAACTGTAGAACACGAAGACAGAGAGGAGTTAAAAAACGACTATATGTCAGTCCAAACTGATACAACAGAAGACAGCTAAAACAGGCACGTGGAAAAAGGGCTAGAAAAAAGACACCATACATAAACGGATGTCCAAAGCTAAATGTTATATGGCCTTCACCATATTGCTTTGGCGCATAGAAAGTAAGACGCGGTCGACAGCCGACGCCTCATTTACTAAAACGGCCGATAACTCATACGACAAACCCAAAATGAAACGTAAAAGTGTAAAAAATTGACATTCCATCTGTAAGTGGCGGACAGTTAAAACTTGAGTGCAATGTGTACAAAGTGGTGGGGTAGCGCCAATTAGCAAATGACGATGACTAAAAAGGCAGTTTCCAATACGCAGCCGAGTTAAAATAACCTCCTTCCAGCGGGAAGGCCGAGAGGAGGTCGTCCGAGCCGCTGGGAGAGGCTTAATAAGCTAGAGCTTATTCCCGTGAAGGGAGGACCATTGGCGATGCCACAGGGCACCAGCTCCTGACAGTGAGCAACACAGAGATCATCGGAGGGAATACAGGTACTCGTGGGCAAAGGTACGAGGACTCTGGCTTTGGCAGAAGCGTCAGCAGCCTCATTTCCTGGCAGACAAACATGACCAGGAACCTACAGAAACATCACACTGGCTCGACCAAGAGTGAGTAGTTTTCCTGCACCCGATGCACTAAGGGATGGGCGGTGAACAGCGCACATAGACTTTGAAGGGCACTGGGTGAGTCTGAGCATAGGGCAATTGAAAAGGCTGTGTCGCCAGATGTACTCCGTGACCTGATGCAAGGCGAAGAGCTCGGCTGTAAATACTGAGGAGTGTGCCGGAAGCTGATATCGAAGGACACGCGTGGTACAATGACGAAGGCACACCCGACCCCACAATCAGTTCGAGAGCCATCAGTGTATACAAAGGTAGTATCGCGAAGTTCCATGGGGAGGTCGTGAAACTGAAGGCGATAGACCGAGGCTGGAGTAGTGTCCTTAGGAAGCGATGGAGGCCAAGGTTAACATGGGCAGCTTCACGAAGCTAAGGTGGTGAAGGGTTCACACTCACTCGAAAAGGTGCAGGTAGTGTGAAGTTAAGCCGCCATAGCAAATTCCGAAAGCAGACTCCAGGAGGTAACAGAGAAGAAGGACGAGCGCTGACGGTCAAAGGAATCGTCAAAGATGGAGACATAGGATGGGTGGCCATGCATGGCAGACAAACGGCATGCATACCTGCAGAGGAGAAAATCACGGCGTTAGGACAGGCAGCTTCAGCATACAGACTCTCAACCAGGCTGCTGTAAAAGGCGCGTGTGACCAAACAGATGCCACGATGGTGGATAGTTTTGAGACAGTGTAAGAGGGATGGACGTGCAGACGCATAAACAAAGCACCCATAGTCGAGTTTCGAATGGACAAGGGACTGGTACAAACGGAAGAGGGTGGTTCGATTGGCACCCCAGGAAGGACCATAGAGGATACATAGGACATGGAGGAACCATGTAGAGTGGGCTGCCAGGTAAGATACATCGGAGGCTCAAGAGGATTTCCTATCGAACATGAGCCCCAGGAATTTCGTAGTTTCAATGAACGGAAGGGCTACAGGCCCAAGATGTAAAGATGGTGGGAGAAACCACTTGTGTCACCAGAAATCCATACTCCGGTTTTGCTAGTGGAAAAATGAAAGCCATTGGAGATGCTCCTGGAGTAAAGACGATCAAGACGCTGCTCAGTGAGACAGGTCCGTGGAGAACTGCAATAAACGCAAAATCTTCAACAAAAAGGGAGCTGAAGATGCCCGCTGGGAGACAGGCTATGACAGGGCTAATGGAGATAGCAAAGAGGAAAGTACTCAATACGGAACCCTGAGGCACACCGTTTTCCTGGATAAGGGTGTCCAACAAGGCAGAACCCACACTCACCTTGTAGTCATTATAAAAATGCCCAGGAAGCAGGGCAGGCGACCACGGTAGACCCACGTGTAAAGAGTACGGAGGATACCAGTTCTCCAGCAGGTGTCACAGGCCTTCTCCAAATCGAAAAACACGGCCACAGTCTGGGATTTTCTCAGAAAACCATTCATGACAAGAGTGGACAAAGCAACGAGATGGTCAACTGCAGAACGCCGTGCTCGAAATCCGCACTGTGCATTCGTCAGTAAATTGCGAGGCTCGAGCCATTATACCAGCTGGGCATGAATCATAAGTCCCATCACCTTGCAAACACAGCTGGTAAGAGAGATGGGGCAGTAGCTAGAAGGAGGATATTTGTCCTTACCGGGCTTAGGTGTGGGCATGACGGTGGCTTCACGCCAGCGTCCAAGAAATGTGCCCTCTGCCCAGATGCGGTTGTATGTGTTAAGCAGAAAGTGGAAGGCAGGGTGATAGTGGGAAGAGCTTGAAACTTAAGAAGGTCAGCCAAGAGGGCACCTCTCTGACAGGTCCTGGGACAACCCCAAAGGGGATGATGCGCATTAAAGTCACTGAGTAGCAAAAATGGGGGAGGTAGCTCCCCAATAAAGAAGTCTGCCCTGGTGACATTGAATGAACGGAGTGACATAAATGGTACAGAGGGAAAAAGTCAGGTGCGGAAGGAAAGTGCGAACTGCCACAGCTTGAAAATGAGTAGTCACAGAGATGCGTTGACTATGAATGTCATCCCATACGAGCAACGTGACGCCCCCATGAGGTGGAATGCCGACTTCAGGGGAAAGGTCAAAACAAATAGATGAGTAATGTGAAAGCTCAAAGAGGTCGTGAGGACGCAATTTCGTTTCCTGAAGGCAGAAAAATGGTTCAAATGGCTCTGAGTACTATGGGACTTAACATCTAAGGTCATTAGTCCCGTAGACTTAGAACTACTTAAACCTAACTAACCTAAGGACATGACACACATCCATGCCCAAGGCAGGATTCGAACCTTCGGCCATAGCAGCAGCGCGGCTCCGGACTGAAGCACCTAGAACCGGCGAAGGCAGAAAAAAAATTGGAAATTTGTGGTATCTTCTGTGGGATCAAACTGCTGAGGCCATCTGTCCCTAGGCTTACACACTATTTAATCTAACTTAAACTAAATTACGCTAAGGGCAACACACACACCCATGCCCAAGGGAGGACTCGAACCTCCGACAGGGGGGAGCCCCGTGAACCATGTCAAGGTGCCTTAGACAGCATGGCTTCCCCTCGCGGCTCTGAAGGCAGAGTACAAGGGTATGCTCCGATGCTAAAAGCAGCTGTAAATCCTGTTTGTGGGACCGAAGGCCGCGAACATTCGATTGCAGGACAGTCATGAGGAAGAAGAGACGTAGGGGTGTCAGCTCGGCGGCAGCCCAGTGACAGCCAGTGTTGAGTCGCTACTACAGGGCACAGAATCAGGAGTATCCTGCTCCATGGGGTCCACAGAATGATCGGCTTGCTTGTGTGGTCGCTCCATGGAGTCCAACGCTGGATAACGGTTGGTGGTGCACACCGTCCAGACAGAGGCCGGCCAGGCTAAGGTACCATATGGCTACACTGTCGAACAGGATCTTCGAGTTAGCGAAGGAGAAGACCATTTGCCTTTGGTGGACTTCTTCGAGCTTTTCCGTTTAGAGGGAGACTCAGGTGTTGTTTGGCTGGAGGGATGGAGGAAGTCTTCACGGGAGTACTCCTTTGGTCCTTTCCTGCCTACTGGTTGTGTACCTGGTTTCTTCGTCCCTTGAAGGGAGAGTTTGATGGTTTGTTGCGCTGTGGGATGGGGGATTCGACTTTGACACTGGGTGATTTCACAACCTCAGACCCGAATTTGAGGATGCATGTCTGTAAGGTGTCAGGCAAATCCAACACCTTCCATGAAATCCCTGACATGATAAGCAAATCCAGTAGTATGTCACATAGCTCCAAATAAATCATGCCATTAAATTAACCAGAGTAATACGAGTAACGAGTGAGCAAATGGAATAACACAGACTAACACAAGAATGCCTAAATGCATGGCATACCTTCCCACCATGATACAGACGCAGTTCCGAGGGGAGAAACGAGAACAGAAGCCGAGAGCAGAACCGTGTTAAGCGAGAAGGCCCTACGATAAGGGACGGACACCCACGTCGCCAGCTAACCGAAAGGACCACCCCAGCCACAAGTTTTAGCGTGAGACTTTTTCGCGTCTCTGTTACGTCAGGACCACCCCCCAGCCCATGTTAAAAGATAGAGCCCTCCAGAAGAACAGTATAGATCTTACAATAATACTAAAAGGACCACACCAGCTGCAAGCTTTAGCGTGAGACTTTTTCACGTCTCTGTTATGTCGCAAACTTTAGAAACATTGCCCCACCACGAAAAGTATAACATTTCTCATTGGATAGACAGAATTTTTGTAGGCGGAGCTTAAGGTTAACACTGAGACCCTAATTGGTCAGATGAAAACACAGCTAGATAGTTTTTTAAACCAACTTCGGTAAATTGTAGTAAGGAGAAGTTAGGAGACAGTTGCTTCCGAGACGGCGAGGTGAGCGGAGCTGTGCTGCCCGCCGCCACCTGACGAACACCGACAAGGTAATGAACGCACGCGATGCCGCATAACAGCGCATAAAGCTTCACTCAGAACTGCAGAAGTCTCATCTGTTACACCCCCTTTTTGCGTAATACTAGTGTCGATCGTCAGTTAAAGCTCATAGTGGTCACATTTGCCACTTGAAGTAAAAATTTGAAACGCGATGATTTTTCTGTTATATAGTTATTGAGAAGCCACATCAGCCACTGTAATTTACGACAAGTTAGATAAGTAATTAAAGATAATTGAGGGTCACTGTAGACCATTTTGATAGTTTTCTCTTTCGTGAAAGTTAATTTAAACCTAGATTATAGATGTGATATGGCATAGGTCATCCTGCAATCCATTGTAGAACTTGGAAACCCACTCAGGGAATATTCGTTTACATTTTTGATGAACCCAGTTGGTTTTATCATCCTCTATTAAAACATTTCCTTTTATCAATATTGCAATTTATAAACAATGTTTCGTGAGCAGAATAAAATTTCCAATGGTAAACGTAACTGCTTTTTCGACGTTATTTTACCAGCTAACTAAAAATAGGAAAGCCTTGAACCCCTTCCACTAAATTTAGTTAGTATTAAGATTCTTTTACAGGGAGTGCAGTGGAGCTGTTGCTGAAATCGTTAAGTATTTTTTTGTATCATCGCTTGTCTCACTGAACTCTTCTGAACTCTACATGTCATGTGTGGTCTGGCGTCTCCTTACCAGCAACTGGTCCCAGGTTCGAACTAGTCAATTCCCTAAAAAACACGCTCTGAGCGTCGTTGCGCGAAAGACACCATGCATAATGTTAGAGAATGGCGAGCCTGCCAGGATGGTAAAATACCATGATTGAAGGTCGACCACATGCCTAACTAGGTCAGGAAAATATCCTATTAAAAAATTTTCGTAATAAAAAATATTTTTGAAGGCATAAATAGTTGAAAACAGTAGCTGCAGCGATAGATAGTAATAAAGCATTCAATAAGAAGTGCGACATTCTAGCAGAGACAATAGCATAATGAAGTTATGAATTTTAAAAATTCTTAGAATTAAGTTTTCTCTCCTATGCAAGCGCACAGGTGGCGGATACATCGTTGACAAGTTGGTTCTGACCCAACAAGTAAGTGAATGGTTTGTCAAGTCGTGTGAACAAAAAGTTTATGAAACGCCTGAGATCGTATGAGCGCATGTTGAAGTAGGGCGCGTGAATTGCTTTTAAAACAGAAAATAAGGGATTCGAAAAGGTTAGCAATGGCAAATCGAGACCTTGAACGAATTGAGGTAGAGACCCAGCATGAAAATGGACAGAGAATAGAGGACAGTACAACAGACGATGCAGTATCGTGAGAAATAGGACATATAACGCACCATAACGTGGATAATGTACGTCAAGGCATAGAAAACATAAGTCAGCATACGACAGAGGAGCAGGAAAGTAGAGAGACAGTCGATGAGGATTCTAACTTGCGTCTTGAATACGTAGAACCCATAGTACAAGTAATCAGAGCTCCCTCACCACAGAGTACAAGGAATGCGAGCAGAAACGTGTCACAGCACAGTTCAATGCAATCGGTTGCGAACCAACACTGGGCGAAAACACAGAGCGTTGTCGGAAGAAAACGCAATAGGACCCACCAATCTGGCAGAATTATTACAACAAATTACGGAAACCACGACAAGGCAAAATAAAGACATAGCGAACGAGATCAAAACATTACGTAACAACACCCAGGGAGAAGTCAAGAAACTAGAGAAACATATAAACGAAATTACTAGACAAGCAGCAGGTACAGCGCGTGAAGTTGTTGAAAATAGTGTGTTACACAAACGTATCACAAAAGCAGCGCTGAAAAGATATGATAACCGCATAGTCAAAATAGAAGCGCAAACGAAGCGACAATTTCAGAAATTGCGAACAGAATTGTTGCAAACCATTGAAGAGCGTAGTGAACAGGATCGAACAAGCACAGAGTCTGCAACCACATACGTATCTGTAACAGCACCGGAAAAACAAGCAATTAACGAAGATATTACGCATTTGTGATTCCAATCACAGGCGGAAAGTAACATATGTGAAATCAGACAGCCTGCACAGCAACAAACACGTTTCGAAATTCTTGATGAACAAACGTCATCACAAACACATGCGGAACCACAAATGTATGTTTCAAGACAGTTTGGATCGTGCAATGAAGCAGCAAGGTTAGCCAGACAAGCTACCGAACCAATACCTGACAATGGAAAGCCGGGTCGCGAAGAGTACAGTGCAATACATTCAGCTACACGTTCACAACGGATGGAAGAAAATTATTGCGTACCACTCCAACGATACTACGTAAGGGTAGGCAAAAGTTACAGTGGACAATACCCAATGGATCTACCACAACCGGAAAGAACGACGGGAGAAATGATCAGAAACAAAAGTGACGAAGAATCGCGAATTTCATATGGAACTATGACGAAGTACGACAACGATCATTTCCTCACAGTCAGAAAATTTCAATACTTTCGAGAAGGAAACTCATTACATCCACGAACTTTTATTGATCAATTCCGAGTAGGATTACCAGAACACTGGACGCTAGCACACAAATTAGATTTTATATGTGCACACATGTCAGGAACAGTCGCAGAAACCATGCAGAATGTTGCAGCGACGTGCCGATCGTACGAAGATTTCAGAGAGAAGTTTCCTCACGATATTGGTCCAGCGAAGCACAGAACAGAGTAAAGTACGAATTATTACAGAACCCATATTTTCAAAATTCATGAGAGAAGAGTCCCGTGAAATTTTTCGAATTAATGGCAAAGAAAAATCAATGCTTAGATGTACCATACAGTGACGGAGAGTTGATTAAATTATACGCGATGAAGCTACCATTGAAATAGCAGCTATCAATAGTAGGTCGCGGAGGCAATGACGTCGAAGCATTTAAAGGTATTCTAAGGGAACTAGAGTTCATATTTTCGGAAGATGACGCAAGAAAGAGACGAATCGCACGTCAAAACGAAAGCAAAAAGCAGTGGAATCCACAAGACACAGTACGAAGAAACAATAATTACGAACCATGTGATAACTTCGCACCAAGAAACGACAGTAGATTTCAACAAGGAACCGGTTATGGATTTAGAAGAGAATATGGCAATAACTATAATTCCCCCAGGAACGGCAACAACTATTACAGAGGGAATAACGACAACCGGAACGGGTACTGGAGAACCAATAGACCGACAAATTATCAACAAAGAAACCACTATCAACAAGCTGAACAAGAAAAGAGAATACAGATAGAAGAGGGGGAGGTAAGACCACCAAACCCCGATAAACGTTCGAATTGACAGCTAAGTTCCCATGCCAAAGAGAATGACGCACCGACCCAGGACAATTGCAGCACCTTGAACAGAGAAGTAAAAATCTTAACACGAGAAGTGAAGAAAGAAGAAACAAATCCGCAGGGACCAGATGAAAACGAAGACAAGAAAATAACAATATCGTGTTGGGACGAAATTAATTGGGAGAATACTGACGAGGAAGATGAGTTACCAGAGGCATGCACAACGAATGTAGGAGGAAAGGACGAAGTAATGAGTATTGCAGAGCTATTTGAGATGGAAACCAGGGAAAGCGAATTCAATGAGGATAATGCGCAGTCGACAGAAGTTGAAAATAAGTTACGAGTGGGCACACAACCCAACGTATACAATGAAGGAAGTTATGAAGCGATAATTAGAGCATTTAGATGCGATTATGTGGAAGTAGCGACGAAGAAGGAGAAGATAGACGACTATGAGGAAAAAGTAGAGGATGTTGAAGAAAGCATGAATGAAGGAAGAAATAGAGAAGAGGAAATAAAAGAGAGAGAAGTAGCAGTCGAAGCTTATCCTACAGAAAGTTCGAATTCACAAGGGAAATTCCTAAAAAGACTCATATATGATTCAGTGGACAATTCGTTGATGCAAGAAGAAGAAGAAGAGAACCAACCCTTTCAAATTCAACCAATTGTGAAGGCCATGGTAAAGCATATCCCAGTCAATATTGTAATTGATAGCGGAAGTAAACTGACTGCGATCTCAGAAAATTTATTCATGCAGTGTAATGCCAATGAGGAATTGCCAGTTCTGAAAACACCTAAGATTAAAGTAAGAGGTCCTATTAGAAACAATGCTGCGGAAGTTACGAGACAAACAAGGTTAACTCTTTCGTGTCAAGGTCAAAAGATCGAAGCCAACTTCGTGATTATACCTAAACTAACTGTAGATTTGATTATAGGTGCAGATTTTTTAAATGAGAGACGAGCGATAATAGATATGGGAAAAGGTAGCGTAACATTCGGGAATGTCACACTTCTCTTTGAGCAAAAACTAAAATTAGAAGAAATACCAGCTGTAAACAAACAATTAAGAATGACGCGAGATAAAGAGGATGAAGAATTAGAATGGTATGCACAAAAGGGGGAATCGCCTCAACTCATGTTAGAAGTTCATAAAGAAATCGACGAAAAACTGAAATAAGTTCAAGGTATTTCGGAACACAGTAAAAGAGAATTAGAGGGTATTTTACGAGATAAAGCAGAGGTATTTTTACCTAAGACTGGCAGTATTAAATACTTTCAGTACAAGTATGAAGATTAATTTTATTACTGGTAATTAATCAGCACAATATTTCAAGATTATGTTGCAGATAAGATCGTCAGGAGAAAGAAGAATGAAGAGAGAGGGAGGTGGGAAAAAGAAAGTAGTTTCAATAAAACCGAAAACAATAATAACATCAATAGTACCATACATAAAGGTGAATGGATGAAGTGTAGATAGTCTAACAGCATGAAATACAAAAATGCTATACACCACGACACTACACAAAAAATAAAGAAACGAATTTGAGGATTTTTGTAGAAGTTAAGACTCAAACTATCTTAGAATTGTAACATGGAAAGGGCGCCGAAATTTGTAAAGCTTTTTAAGAAGGCGTAAAACAATGTAGGTACTAGACATATGATAGATGATTATAAGAAAAACTTTTTGTAAGAACCATTGTAAAAACTCCAGCAAGGACAAGATGCAATGACCCACTAGTTGCAACAAGAGAAGTATCAAGAAAAAAAAGGACATAATTAGCAAGACATGATTCCTACAAGGCAGAACCGTCGAGAGAAAGGAAAGGACAGCGAGACCAACAGAAGGCCCTTGTATTGTAAGTGGGATGTAGATCTGCCCGCTAAGCAGAACCCTGCTGGGACAGAACGCGGAACCACACAGTTGCAGAACCCTGCAGAGACACGACAGGACACCGAATGCCAGAAGGGTCTCAGAACACCCCCATTCAGCGGAGCGAGCAAAAAACAGCCCGACGAGAAGACTGCTTGGGAAAGCCACCACTGGCAAAAAAATATGTGTAAAAGTCACACTACTGCTATTAAACAGCAAGCTGATGCACGAAACTGAAGAAAACTTCCACAAAGTAAAAATGACATGCCCAAACAATTTATCAAATTGTTACTAAGAGGAGACCTTCAAAGCGACTAGTTATCAATAAATATTTCCATATCTTGCCCGGAGAAGAACCAAGAAGCAAGTAAGAAGCAGAGAAAAAGCAGGAAGAGCAGAAGTTGAAGATTCGCAAGATTGAGATCAAGAAAGAAGATGGGTGAAGAATAGACGACATACCTTCCCAAATCCCTATCCTATTGTAAACTAGTCGTCTGCAAAGTATTAAAACGAAAAACGACTGCTTTCAGCGACACATAACGATGACTTTCACGCATACAAAGCCAGTAAACCACGAGATTCTGCACTCACAGCTCAATTTCATTATGGGACCTCCATAACAGCAACACACACTTGCAAAAGCCAACAAGGAACAACGAACGAAGCTGTACATCAAATACTTGCCCACATCCATCTCGCCACATCTATCTCGCTCAAGTCCATCACCTTTGAGCAAAGACATTCGCCAACCTCATGCTTAAACATTCATACGATTGTGTGAATGTGTGAAATCAAATTATGTGATGTAGGAATTGTGCAAAAGAAACGTATGAAAAACTAAATAAGTTAAGCACACCAGACAGCTAATACACTACAAAATAACAGTCATTGACTATGGACTTAGGTAAAAAATAGACTATCGATAAAAAATAAGTCATCAGTTCTGAAATGGACAGTATATAAAAAAACAAAGTAAGGCATAATAAACACTAAAACTATATGCCACTTATTTTCTCCTCATAAAAATAAAAGGATAGCTATAATTTACTTATTTTCTCCTTATAAAAACAAAGAATAAAAAATTATCTTGTTGGTTGTTTTCCCTTTTTTTAACATTTGTACCATTTGTTAGGATAATATGTCAATACTTGTGTATGTATATTTCTTTGTCAAAGCAATTCTTGGAAATAATTCTTATTTGTTAGTGTAACAATGTTGAAATGAGTGTCTAGAAACAAAAAAATTTTACTTGTACATGATATTTAGAAAATGTGTTACGAATAGATTTTACTTAATTACTACATTTATGAAAACAATATTTCTAAGAAAATCGATGTGAAAGACTCCTTACTTTCGATAGCAAACTTCTTAAAAAACAAACATCACAATTAAATGAAGAAAGAAAATAATTAAAAAATGCTAATTATAATAGAATAAAAATATTCTTCCCTTGTCAATATAAACATATTTTGATAATAATGTGGAAGAATATAAAAATATAAATTAGTAATACAAACTAGCATAGAACAGAATAACGTGGCTGAACAGTAGACAACAAAATTTAGATAACAGAATAATTTTTGACTGACTTAGACAACGATTCAATCATTGCCTAACTTCAGTGCAAAAATTAAGTTCGAAGGGTGGTGATACGTAAGGTGTCAGGCAAATCCAACACCTTCCATGAAAACCCTGACATGATAAGCAAATCCAGTAGTACGTCACATAGCTCCAAATAAATCGTGACATTAAATTAACCAAAGTAATACGAGTAACGAGTCAGCAAATGGAATAACACAGACTAACACAAGAATGCCTAAATGCACGTCATACCTTCCCACCGTGAGACAAATGCAGTTCCGAGGGGAGAAGCGAGAACAGAAGCCGAGAGCAGAACCGTGTTAAGCAAGAAGGCCCTACGATAAGGGACGGAAACCCACATAGCTAGCTAACCGCTAGGACCACCCCCCAGCCCATGTTAAAAGCTAGAGCCCTCCAGAAGAACAGTATAGATCTTACGATAACACAAAAAGGGCCACCCCCAGCTGCAAGTTTTAGCGTGAGACTTTTTCGCGTCTCTGTTACATTGCAAATTTTAAAAACATTGCCCCACCACGAAAAGTATAACGTTTCTCATTGGATAGATAGAAATTTTGTAGGTGGAGCTTAAGGTTAACATTGAGACCCTAACTGGTCAGATGAAAACACAGCTAGATAGTTTTTTTTAACCAACTTCGGTAAATTGTAGTAAGGAGAAGTTAGGAGAGAGTTGCTTCTGAGACGGCGAGGTGAGCGGAGCTGTGCTGCCCGCCGCCACCTGACGAACACCGACAAGGTAATGAACGCACGCGATGCCGCATAACAGCGCATAAAGCTTCACTCAGAACTGCAGAAGTCTCATCTGTTACACCCCCTTTTTGCGTAATACTAGTGTCAATCGTCAATTAAAGCTCATGGTGTTCACATTTGTCACATGAAGTAAAAATCTGAAACGCGATGATTTTTCTGTTATATAGTTATTGAGAAGCCACATCAGTCACTGTAATTTACGACAAGTTAGATAAGTAATTTAAGATAATTGAGGGTCACTGTAGACCATTTTGATAGTTTTCTCTTTCATGAAAGTTAATTTAAACCTAGATTATAGATGTGATATGGCATAGGTCATCCTTCGATCCATTGTAGAACTTGGAAACCCACTCAGGGAATATTCGTTCACATTTTTGTTGAACGGAGTTGGTTTTTATCATCCTGTATTAAAACATTTCCTTTTATCAATAGTGCAATTTATAAACAATGTTTTGTGAGTAGAATAAAATTACCAATGGTAAACTGAACTTCTTTTTCGACGTTATTTTACCAGCTAACTAAAAATAGGAAAGCCTTGAACCCATTCCACTAAATTTAGTTAGTATTAAGATTCTTTTACAGGGAGTCCAGTGGAGCTGTTGCTGAAATCATTAAGTATTTGGTTATATCATAGCTAGTCTCACTGAACTCTTCTGAACTCTACATGTCATGTGTGGTGTGGCATCTCCTTACCAGCAACAGGTCCCAGGTTCAAACTAGTGAATTCCCTAAAAACACGCTCAGAGTGTTGTTGCGCGAAAGTGGTAGGGAGACACGATATAGAACAAACAGACACCACCCAGAATGTTAGATGTCTGCGTGGCCACGTCCTAAATGGAGCGAGGGGTAACAAGAACAGAACTATAGGTGCCAGAACACAGGCATTGCGACTAGCCAGTAATTTGCGAGCTACTGGGTGAGGCACTTTCTTATTTACCCGAATCTCTTGGACAACTCGCTCATCAAGACACACGGGACAATCCCGAGAGTGGGTGGCATGGCAGCCATCACAGTTGATATAGTGGGGAGAAGGAGGCAGATAATCGCTGTCATGTGCATTCCTACCACATGTTCCACATTTGGCTGGGTGTCAACAAGACGTTTGAGTACAGTTGAAACGTTGACACTGGTAGCAGTGTATCAGGTTGAGAATGTATGGCCTAACTGTGATAATTTCCTAGCCTGCTTTGATCTTAGACAGCAGCACCACTCTATCAAAGGTGAGGAAAAGATTACAGGTGGACATTAAGGAGGAATCTACCTTTGTCGTTACACGACGGATGGCAATGACACCCTGATCAGAGAGGTAAGACTAGATTTTGGCTTCAGTTAGACTGTCGCGCAGCCTGGTGTAAATTACACCACGGGAAGAATTCAAAGTTCTATGAGCCTCTACACGCGCAGGGTAGCCGTGGACAAGCGAGGCAGCAAGAAGTTGTGCTTGAGAATCAAAAGCAGTCTCAAAAAGCAAAGTGCCATTCCGTAAACGAGTGCTGGATTTCACAGGGCCAGCAATTGCATCAACACCTTTCTGAACAATAAACGGATTTACCGTGACTAAAGATTGACCGTCTTCAGTAGGTGAGACCATGAGGAACCGTGATGCAGCGGGATGGGTGTTCGAATCATTAGCCTCATTATGTTTACGTTTCGTAGACGTTGATTGGGAAGATGATTGACTTATTCCGAGAAAATCCCCCATGACTGCTAGCGTCTCCAATGGTGCGCTCCTTCCAACTGGAGGCTTCCTTCACAAGGGTGGCGCCCACCTTAGGTGATTGTTCACACCTCAGGTCACACATCCCGAAAATCTGACAGAGAGGCGGACCGATCGGCATTCTGTGAAGGTTGCAGCTCAGGCAATCACCTTCCCTGTGCCTAGCCTGTACCAGGGGGTACGTGCGAACCCTACCTGTCGACGCAGGGCTGGGAATTACGCATTACCCAGTCACCTGTTCTGCGTCAGAGGCGTGGGCCGGTCTTCAGGAGCGGACAAGGAGGAAGAATAAAAATAGGAACCTCAAACACCGAAGCGGATGAACGAGAAGAGAAGGGAAACGAAGAAAGGAAAGGGAGCTAGAAACATAGGTGAGACTGTTCTTAGGTCAGCGACAGACAATGCGGAACATTCGAAATAACATCATACACATGTTCTCCCCTAGGGAGGGGAAAAAGAATAGCAAGAGCATAGACATGCAGCGCGGAAGAGATAAAACGCTGCAAGCACGAAGCTACCAAAGAGTGGCGAGCGGCGTGAGGGACTGAGCGGGTTTGTTTACCATGAACATGTTACAGAACAGTTGTGGATGTCGCACAAATAAACGTTTATGTATTGGATTTAGCTATCAAAGGAAAAGAGATCTGAAGATATTCAAGTTCTACGAAGAGTCAAGCTTGTACCAGTGCTAACTGCGAAGAGGAAAGAAGGAATATTGGGTTCAACGTCTCGTTGACATCGAAGTCATTAGAGACGGAGAACAAGTTCAGATTGTGTCAAAGATGGGAAAGGAAATCGGCCGTGCCCTTTTAAAGGAACCATCCCGGCCATTACCTGGAGCGATTTAGGAAAATCACAGGTTACCTAAATCAGGAAGGGCAGATGCGGCTTTGAACTGTCTTCATGGCGCTAACCTCTCGCTCGGTAGCTGCGAAGAGCCGAGATGCGAATATGCAACCTTCCATGTCGGCGTTCGACCGTCACAGGTTAGGCGTCCGTGTCACTGACGCCGAGACCTTCTTTTCAAAAAGCATACGTTTTTATGAGCAATAGTCTCTGTTCTCAAACTTCGCGAGATGTGTTCCTTGCCTTTCTTGGTAAAACTATAATAGCGATACTGTCGCGTTTATGCCGTTCGGTGGGACTGGGCTGACCGTTGCCATTTCTGATGCTTATTAAAGGACATAATCTGTACTCCATCAGTTGGACTAGAAGCGCCTTACTTGCTTTAACCGGTTTTCGGGTTTATAACCCGTTATGAGTGGCATCTCACAACTGTATGTGCATCGATTTCTACAAAATGATAAATGTGCATATACAATAGTAATAGAAGTCTACCTGCATTATGCTCTTCTACAGCAGTGGCATACAACAGGACCTCAAATATGTCCTATAACGTAGTTCACAGCTTGTAATGCACGCTACAGTTGTCAAATTTAGGCAGTGGCAAGTCTTGATAATGTTTGACATAAATATCACATATTACCAGTCTTTAGTTATTTGTAAGATCATATTTACATACGTCTGTGATATGCACTCATGTAGTTACATAATTTTCAATTTTCGACAATTGGCATGTAAAGGTAGAACACACAAAAGGAATAAGGCTGCAGAATGACCCAAAATATGATGTCAAATTACACAAATTTTTAAGAGAATACAAGCATTCTGCTAATGATGTTAACAAAGACATCGCCATTCTCCAGAAAGCAGAAAATGGCAGATTATTAGATATTCTAGAAGAAATGAAAATATACACACGTATTGACAAAACAAGCAAACAACATAACTGAACAAATAGAGTTACAGAATAAGATGTATCTACAAAATTTCAACAGTGTTTTACCAAATAATTTTGGTTTTTAGTCCTAGTCTACACCAAAAAACTGTGTAATTTGACGACATATGTTAGAATATTCTGCTGTCTCATGCCTTTTGTACATTCTACCTTTACATGACAACTGACAAAAATTGTAAATTTCATAATTATATGAAATCATGTCACAGACATATATAAGTATGCTCTTAGAAATTTCCTGTCAGTTCCATGTTTACTCTATATGACAGTTACGTCAAACATTATCTAGAATTGTCACTGCTTAAATTTGACAGCATGACGTAAATGAAAAACTGTGTACTATATTATATGTCATATTTCAGATCTAATCGTATTAAATGACAAGCATGTCATTGCTATAGGAGTGCATAATGTAAGCAGACTTATATTACTGCAGTATATGTACAGTTATCATCTTGTAGCAATCGATAGTAGTGGGACAACCTATGTGCCAAGACATGCTGCATAGTTGCCAAATTTATTCAAGATGGCAGCGATGAGGCCATCCAAGATGGCGGTATGTAGACTTGGCAACATCACATGACGTCATCTAAGATGACGGCTTTTGGCGGGAAAATAGGCCAATTGTGCTACATCCACTAACCTAACCTTCAGAAAAAATGGCGGGAATTGGGAATTTTGGCGGGAAAATAGCCCAGTTGTGCTATGTCCACTAACCTAAGCCTCCAGAAGAAAAAATGGCAGGAAGTCTGAATTCCAACAGGATAATGCATGCAAAAACCGTACTTGTCTTTATTATTATTGATTATTATTTATTAACATTCATTGTCATTTATTACCATTCATTATCATTTATTATTATAGGCCTACCTCCACTAGAAAATTGCGCCAAATTCAAATTCCAACACGATATTCTCTCGAAAACTGTACTTCTATTAATTATTATCATTTATTATTTATTCAAGATGTCCGATTTTCTCGGCGAGAAAGCCATTTTCCTTACATCCATGACAAATATCTATCACAAGTTCAAATCCCAACGCCATAATTGATCACACATACGAGCTCTCTCCGTTACTTATCTTTTTTCACTGGTAGCCTATCATAATCGCGTCAAATAATAAACTGCACGCTGGAACTTGCCGAGTTTGACGTCACAGGGGTCCCTTGTCCGCTCACGACGTGTATTCGTCACCTCCGCACGTTTCCCGCCAAAAATGTTTCCCTTGGAGCTGAATCACACAATGGTCAGCTGTTCCCTGCTACACTTTTCGAATCAAAGTTGTTGTCCTGGTCACGTTCAAACCTGTCGATGCCGACTGCTCACCATCCACCACGTGTCCCTGTGCGAGCGAGAACGCTGTGCTACACTTTTGGTGGCAAAGTTTGCTCGACAGTGGAATCCGCCATAAATGTATAACAGAACGTTTGCACTGCACTAGAACGCTCGCTAATTGTCTCTCTCTCTTACGTGCGTTGAATAAGTGTACAATCGCTGCGCCGCTGCCCCGCTTACGTCACACATCCTCCATACACACAACAGACCTAGTCTTCTGTAAATACCTAAGTACTTAATTCCATTTCGTTTTTGGTCAAATTAAATAATTCGATTTACAATTTCTTATACGTATGCAAAGGTGTTCAACTACCTAATTTCAATTACTTTTCGAGGACCAGACAGCCACCTCTTCCTAGGAACCAGCGCCAAGTTTGAATTCTGGCAGTAAAGAAAGGTCACTTCTACTTTCTCTCCCAACCTAACAAAATTGTTGTAAATAAACGGCACTTGTACTAACCTCAGCAACCCAACCGCCACATCCTCGTAGGAACCAGCGCCAAGTTTGAAATCTGCCAGTAAACCAAGCTCACTTGTGCTCCCGCCACCAAACTAAGAAAATTGTTGCAAACCAAGCACATCACCACTAAACTAAGCCACCAGCACTCAACCTCTTTGTACACGTTTTGGGTAAAAGGACTCACCCTGCACTAGGCCCATGGATGGAGGACCCAATTTACTTTATTTAGGAATGGAGTATATGTATCACACCGACATGTTCCACACCATACAGACCTGCAAAACAATCCTACATAACTCATGTATAATGCTCTAGACACACACTTGCTAATTGTAAACAGTTAAAAATAACTCATAGCCCAGCCTACAGACATGCGAACCGCTCGTAAATAATGCAAAACATTTGCGTCCAAATAGCCAAACAACTGCTAAGTTTCCGCAATAATTTCAGTGCATAGGCTGATGGAAGGAGGAACGAGTGTACTTTATTTATTTGAGACATATCTTTTTGAAACTTTTACTTCTCATAGCTTTCGATATGTAAGGCTGACATAAGGCAGCTTCTGAACTCCAGTAGTGCACTACACCCTAACCTGCAGAAAAAATGGCGGGAATTTTGAATTTTGGCGGGAAAATAGACCAATTGGGCTACATTCACTAACCTAAGCCTCCTGCAAAAATAGGCAGGAAGTTGAGCTCCAACAGGATAATGCGTGCAAACCGTACATGTCTTTATTATTATTCATTATTATTGATTATCATTCATATCACCCCATGAACCGTGGACCTTGCCATTTGTGGGATGGCTTGTGTGCCTCAACAATACAGATAGCCGTACCGTAGGTGCAACCACAACAGAGAGGTATCTGTTGAGAGGCCAGACAAACGTGTGGTTCCTGAAGAGCGGCAGCAGCCTTTTCAGTAGTTGCAGGGGCAACAGTATGGATGACTGACTGATCTGGCCCTGTAACACTAACCAAAACAGCCTTGCTGTTGTGGTGCTGTGATCGGCTGAAAGCAAGGGGAAACTACAGCCGTAATTTTTCCCGAGAGCATGCAGCTTTACTGTATGATTAAATGATGATTGCGTTCTCTTGGGTAAAATATTCTGGAGGTAAAATAGTCCCCCATTCGGATCTCCGGGCGGGGATTACTCAAGAGGATGTCGTCATCAAGAGAAGGGAAAGTGGTATACTACGGATCAGAGCGAGATATGTCAGATCCCTTAATCAGGCAGGTAGGTTAGAAAATTTAAAAAGGGAAATGGATAGGTTAAAGTTAGATATAGTGGGAATTAGTGAAGTTTGGTGGCAGGAGGAACAAGACTTTTGGTCAGTTGAATAAAGGGTTATAAATACAAAATCAAATAGGGGTAATGTAGGAGTAGGTTTAATAATGAATAAAAAAATAGGAATGCGGGTAAGCTACTACCAACAGCATAGTGAACGCATTATTGTGGTCAAGATAGACACGAAGCCCACACCTGCTACAGTAGAACAAGTTTGTATGCCAACTAGCTCTGCAGATGATGAAGAAATTGATGAAATGTATGATGAGATAAAAGAAATTATTCAGGTAGTGAAGGGAGACGAAAATTTAATAGTCATGGGTGACTGGAATTCGACAGCAGGAAAAGGAAGAGAAGGGAATGTAGTAGGTGAATATGGATTGGGACTAAGAAATGTAAGAGGAAGCTCACTGGTAGAATTTTGCACAGAGCATAACTTAATCATAGCTAACACTTGGTTCAAGAATCATG
The DNA here is from genome assembly GCF_021461385.2 of Schistocerca piceifrons. NCBI lineage: Eukaryota > Metazoa > Arthropoda > Insecta > Orthoptera > Acrididae > Schistocerca > Schistocerca piceifrons. Next base: position 328,094 of record NC_060145.1, read on the forward strand.
AGAGAAGGTTGTATACATGGAAGAACCCTGGAGATACTAAAAGGTTTCAGATAGATTATACAGGGTGATTCAAAAATGCATGTAAATATTTCAAGGGTGTATTTGTGAGGTAAATATAAGACAAAAATGTTCTATACAATTTTTTCCATACTTGGCTTATTACAGAGTTATGAACAAAACAGGATAATACATTCAATACAACGTAAGGTATTTAATTCCCAGAGTTCACAGTTTAATTACAGTGCATTTGGACTAACAACGCAAACTGATAAATAAACGTGACGTAACAAACTGAAACAATTCCTCGCGAACACTGTATTAATTTAGGTCCTGTTGATTGAACTACAGCAATGCACAATAACTAAGGAAAATTGAAGCATTTTACAGACTGTACTGTACTGTACTGTATTTGCACAAATCTTAATGCAATGCATGTTCAAAATGCTGTCCCTGAACTTGCAGACAGACCCGTGCTCGTCGCATCAATGATCTCTGCACATTACACAGTCCGTTCAACTCTCCACGAATAATTTCACAACCACCTTCAATTCTTTGTTGTAGCACTTCTCTGTTCGGTACTGCAGAAGAATACACCAATGTCTTTAGTCGGCCCCATAAATAAAAGTCTAAAGGGTTCAGGTCAGGTGATCTGGATGGCCAAGCAATTGGTCCTCCGCGACCTATCCATCGATGTGGATACGCAGAATTGAGGTACGCCCTTACGTTGCGGCTGTAATGGGCGGGAGCACCATCGTGCATAAACCACATGGTGGCTCGTGTTGCAAGAGGGACATCCTGAAACAATCCAGGCAATTCTCCCTCCAAAAATTCGCAGTACGCGTGCCCATTCAGCCTTGGAGGCAGAACATGAGGTCCGAGTAAGTAATTCCCCACAATACCACACCAAATGTTTATGGAGAATTGATGTTGATATCCACGCACAATTCTCGCGCCAGGATTCTCGACAGCCCACTGGTGCATATTATGCGAATTGATTACACCCGTACGAGTAAACATGGCCTCATCTGTGAATAATATCCGCCGAATGAACATTGGATCATTCAAATGACGCTCTTGTAACCACTGGCAGAATTGCTGACGGCGAGGATAGTCTTCAGGTGTCAATTCGTGCACTTTTTGCAGGTGAAATGGATGCAACTGTTGTCTCCGAAGCAGCCGCCATACAGTAGATTGTGGAAGTCGTACAGCAGCACTAATTTGTCTCGTACTGATAGATGGATCTTGGTCTACCAGGTCCAAAACATGTTCCTCGACGTTCACTGCATGCTCAAGTGGTCGACCTGAATGTGGCCCAGGACGAATGCCATACTCCCGCATACGTCTGTCCACAGATACAAACGTCTGATGACTTGGTAACCGTCTTCCTGGAAACAGCTCACTGTACCTTCGTCTTGCTGCAAGTGCATTTCCATCTGCTGCACCATACACAAGGTGCATATCAGCATACTCACTGTTTGAGTACATCATGTGCACGAAACCTTTAGCCTTCCGACGATGAATGAACGACAGGACGTACTTTTCCGTTACCAACAACATCAGCGCCATCTTCGGTACAGTAGGAGTAAACATCACGTGCAAACAAAAACAAACACCATTCATGCAGTTTCGAATCAACTGTTGGGAGATACGTATGTGAATTACGTACCAGAATATGGCATCCTGCTGCTTGCACTGCCGTCGTTTTGATACGGACATGACTTTCGTATTTAACGATAACTCTGGAATTAAACGTTTATGGAAAAACATTTATAGAACATTTTTGTCTTATATTTACCTCACAAATACACCCTTAAAATATTTACATGCATTTTTGAATCACCCTGTATAATGGTAAGACAGAGATTTAGGAATCAGATTTTAAACTGTAAGACATTTCCAGGGGCAGATGTGGACTCTGACCACAATCTATTGGTTATGAACTGTAGATTAAAACTGAAGAAATTGTAGAAAGGTGGGAATTTAAGGAGATGAGACCTGGATAAACTGACTAAACCAGAGGTTGTATAGAGTTTCAGGGAGAGCGTAAGGGAACAAATGGCAGGAATGAGGGAAAGGAATACAGTAGAAGGAGAATGGGTAGCTTTAAGGAACGAAATAGTGAAGACAGCAGAGGATCAAGTAGGTAAAAATATGAGGGCTAGTAGAAATCCTTGGGTAACAGAAGAGATACTGAATTTAATTGATGAAAGGAGAAAATACAAAAATGCAGTAAGTGAAGCAGGTGAAAAGGAACACAAACGTCTCCAAAATGAGATCGACAGGAAGTGCAAAATGACTAAGCAGGGATGGCTACAGGACAAATGTAGGGGATGTAGAGGCTTATCTCACCAGGGGTGAGATAGATACTGTCTACAGGAAAATTAAAGAGACCTTTGAAGAAAAGAGAACCACTTGCATGAATATCAAGAGCTCAGATGGTAACCCAGTTCTAAGCAAAGAAGGAAAAACAGAAAGGTGGAAGGAGTATATAGAGGGTCTATACAGGGGCGATGTTCTTGAGGACAGTAATATGGAAGTTTGAATTTTTCGCTGTGACTTATTGTTTCACTCCTAAGGTTAAATAATAATTAAGTGCACGTAAGTCACCTGTGAATTCGTGGGAAAAGGACTGAAGTCTTTACTTCAAACAGTACCGTCAGCACTTGTTCTCCAACAGAGTTAGTACACATTCAAGAGGTCCCAGTACAGCCGCCACGAGGTCCCCAGTCCAACTGAATTAGTTCATATGGTCGCCGCCGATGCGCACCGCACCGCGCGCCACCGGCAAGCGAGCGGTCGCCTCACGTGACGGCCGTGTGATGCGCCAGTGCCCGCTGCCGGTCCAGCTGCCGGTCCAGCTGCCGCTCACGTCAGAGCCTACTGCCGCCGGCTGGCTTCGCAGGCCCGCGTTGGTCCAGCGATGTAAACATGTTTTCGTGGACAGTGGGGTCCGACCTCCCCCCCCCCCCCCCCCCCCACCGACCAGTTGGCGCCAAAGCTGTTCAGTGGACAGGTTGGAACCTGCCGATGCAGCCTTCATAACGGTCGGTCGGTTGATCCAGTACCTGTTGAAAAAGGATGCCCTGCCGCACGTTTGGCGCCAAAGTTTGCTCGACAGTGGAATCTTCCATGACGTCACAAGTGGTCCAGCACATACGCTCGCCACGATGTCCCGCTAAGTTAATTGACCAACCCACTCACATTATTCAATCCACATTCTGCACTTACCTAATCGAAGATCATCGCAAAAACACACGCCCGTACATGTGAGCCTTCGTGTGCGCCAAGCTTAGTACCTCTGCAAGTGAATGTAACAAAGTTCCCATGACTACTTAATTAAATTGATCAATTAATTAACCTCTCTGATGCGGAAAACTTCCACGTCCACCTAGACTGGGAATAAATTTTCACCCCCCCCCCCCCCTGCACTTGGAATGAAATAGTTAAAATCCCTAGCGACCACCACGGCCCCTTACCAACCCATGTTCGTCGGCTAACATGTACTAATGTGTACTGCCGTTTACTAACGTGCACCAACCTACATTGACGTATATCACATTTTTTCTATACAAATAAGACAAGTTTGAATTCTGAAGGTCAGTTCGTGTTTCGCTACCAACACAAGAAAATTGTGGCAAACGATGCCACTAACCTAAGTCACCTGTCATGATTCAAAATCGTCTGCTTTGCCTCTCTCACACACCACGAGCGCGAGACCGCCCCTTTTCACAGCCTGGACCTTTATACTCGCGTCGGACATACTCCTCTGTAAATGTTGTAGCTAAACTATGGCCCGAATACTGATGTTCAATCCACACGGTGTAGGCCATGGCCAGAGTCCTTATCCCACGAATTCACAGGTGACTTACGTTCACTTTATTATTATTTAACGCGATTTTCATACCTTAGGAGTGAAACAATAAGTGACAACGAAAAATTCAAACTTCGTAGGGTGAGGTGGACTTAGGTTAGTGCACATGGCCCAGTTGGTCTGATTTTTTTTTTATATTTATTTTTTTTTATTTCGTAGATGTGACAGATTATCGTGTTTGAATTTGAAATTGTGAGGGATTTTTTTTTATTATGGAAGTTAGGGAACTGGCTTTCTTGCCGCAAAAATCGACTATCTTGAATAAATAATAATAAATAATAACAAATGATAATAAATAATACTAAATGGCAATAATAATAAATAGAAGTACGGTTTTCCAGAGATTATGGAATGTGAATTAGAACATGGAGCGATTTTCTATGTTAGTGGAGGTACGCCAATAATAATAAATGATAATTACTAATAATAAATAATATTTGATAATAAATAATGATAGTGAATAATAATAAATACAAGTATGATATTGAAGCCCTTACTGTATTGGAATTTGGGGTGAATTTTCTCGTGGAGGTGGACCAATAATAATAAATAATAATAAATGATAATGAATGATAATAAATGATAATCAATAATAATGAATAATAATAAAGACATGTACGGTTTTGCATGCATTGTCCTATTGGAGTTAAAACTTCCCGCCTATTTTTTCTGGAGGCTTAGGTTAGTGAATGTAGCCCAATTGGTCTATTTTCCCGCCAAAATTCAAAATTCCCGCCATTTTTTCTGCAGGTTAGGGTGTAGTGCACTACTGGAGTTCAGAAGCTGCCATATGTCAGCCTTACATATCGAAAGCTATGAGAAGTAAAAGTTTCAAAAAGATATGTCCCAAATATATAAAGTACACTCGTTCCTCCTTCCATCAGCCTAGGCACTGAAATTATTGCGGAAACTTAGCAGTTGTTTGGCTATTGGGACGCAAATGTTTTGCATTATTTACGAGCGGTTCGCATGTCTGTAGGCTGGGCTATGAGTTATTTTTAACTGTTTACAATTAGCAAGTGTGTGTCTAGAGCATTATACATGAGTTATGTAGGATTGTTTTGCAGGTCTGTATGGTGTGGAACATGTCGGTATGATACATATACTCCATTCCTAAATAAAGTAAATTGGGTCCTCCATCCATGGGCCTAGTGCAGGTTGAGTCCTTTTACCCAAAACGTGTACAAAGAGGTTGAGTGCTGGTGGCTTAGTTTAGTGGTGATGAGCTTGGTTTGCAACAATTTACTTAGGTTGGTGGCGGGAGCACAAGTAAGCTTTGTTTACTGGCAGATTTCAAACTTGGCACTGGTTCCTATGAGGGCGTGGCGGTTGGGTTGCTGAGGTTAGTACAAGTGCCCTTTATTTACAACAATTTTGTAAGGTTGGGAGAGAAAGTAGAAGTGACCTTTCTTTACTGCCAGAATTCAAACTTGGCGCTGGTTCCTAGGAAGAGGTGGCTGTCTGGTCCTCGAAAAGTAATTGAAATTAGGTAGTTGAACACCTTTGCATACGTATAAGAAATTGTAAATTGAATTATTTAATATGATTAAAAACGAAATGGATTTAAGTACTTAGGTATTTACAGAAGACTAGGTCCGTTGCGTGTACGGAGGGTGTATGACGTATGCGGGGCGGCGGCACAGCGATTGTACACTTATTACGCGCGCGCGAGAGAGAGTCAATTAGCGAGCGTTCTAGTGCGGTCCAAACCTGCTGTTATATAGTCATGGCGGATTCCACTGTCGAGCAAACTTTGCCGCGAAAAGTGTAACACTGCATTCTCGCTCGCACAGGGACACGTGGTGGATGGTGAGTGGTCGGCATCGACAGGTTTGTACGTGCCCAGGAAAACAAATTTGGCGCCTAAAAAGTGTAGCAGGGAACAGCCGACCATTGTGTGATGTGGCTCTGAGGCAAACAATTTTTGGCGGGAAACGTGCGGAGGCGACGAATACACGTCGTGAGCAGACAAGGGACCGCTGTGATGTCAAACTCGGCAAGTTCCAGCGTGTCCAGCGAAAACATGTTTACAACGTGGGAGTGATCGCTGGACTCGCCCCCAGCGTACCGGCAGTCCAGTGCGGATGGGCGCCTCACGTGACAGGCATCGGCAGTGTCTCCGTGCGCTGGCCAGGGGTGGCGAGGATTTGAACTAATTCAGTTGGAACGCGGACGTCGTGGTGACTGCACTGCGATATCAAAGATGTGTGTGCTGACTGTGTTGGAGAACAAGTGATGACTGTACTGCTAGAAATAAAGTCTTCAGTCCCTTCCCCCCTGAAAAATCAAAGGACGTTACTTACATTACTATAAGTGCAGTTTATTATCTGACGCGATTATGATAGGCTACCAGTGGAAAAAGATAAGTGATGGAGAAATCTCGTACATGTGATCAATTATTGTGTTGGGATTTGAACTTCTGATAGATTTATGTTATCTTGAATAAATAATAAATGATAATAATTAATGGAAGTACAGTTTTCGAGAGAATATAGTGTTGGTATTTGAATTTGGTGCAATTTTCTAGTGGAGGTCGGCCTATAATAATAAATTATAATGAATGATAATAAATTACAATGAATGATAATGAATATTAATAAATGATAATCAATAGTAATAAAGACAAGTATGGTTTTTAGCATGCATTATCCTGTTGGAATTCAAACTTCGCGCCATTTTTTCTTCTGAGGGTTAGGTTAGTGGATGTAGCACAATTGGCCTATTTTCCCGATGCATTATCCTGTTGGAATTCAAACTTCACGCCATTTTTTTCTTCTGAAGGTTAGGTTAGTGGATGTAGCACAATTGGCCTATTTTCCCGCCAAAAGCCGCCATCTTGGATGATGTCATGCGATGTTGCCAAGTCTACATACCGCCATCTTGGATGGCGTCATCGCCGCCATTTTGAATAAATTTGGCAACAATGCAGCTTGTCTTGGCTCATAGGTTGTCCCACTACTATCGATGTACATACGGTTGTTAGTTCCTCTGTATCAGATGCCACATGTGATGGGTTATAAACTCGGAAACCGTTTTTGGGTAATAAGACATTTCTAGTGCAGCTCATGGTGTATAGAGGACGTCTTTTAATAAGTATCTGGAAACTGCTGCTCACCAAGCATTCAAGATGTTTACTTCTAATACACTGCTGGAGTGGGGGGACTGCCCCTCTGCTTAGAGGCCTCCCTTCAGAGTTCTCTCGCATAGCAGGCACGTTGAGTTATGAATTCGCACAGAATTAGCAACAACGTTCTCACAGCAGGCCTGATACAAATGTGTGACGATTAGAGGTCGCTCGGCCGGGCGTCTGACATACTCATCTCTAAGGACGGATTTGTACTGTGCGATATTCATAGGAGCTGCAACTGCTTTGAAACTGTATGTCCACCGGGTCAGCTAGTGCTTCTGATTTCACCTCTTGGTTTCTCTATGTTAACAGTGGCTGCTGTAACCGTAGAGCACGACACTGCCATAAAGACGGGCGAGGCTAGTTCTTGTAGAACTTTTCTTTTCAATCAAATACGAGGAGTGTGAGAAATGAAAAAGAATGATTTTTATCTGTCAAGGTGTTTTTTTTTTCAAACAGCAATACTGTCCCCATCAAAGTAGCTCCCACCTGCAGCTATACACCCGCTTGCTCGTTGCTCCCAGTCTTCACAGCAGCGCCGAGAAGCTTCAACTGGTGGGGCTTCTACCACGTCTATCACATTCGAATGTTCTCCAGAGTCAATTTTTGGAAAAGAAAAGAGTCACAAGGACTCAGATTAGGTCAATAGGTGGACTGTGAAACAAGAGGAATGCCTTCTGAGGTAAGAAATTCCGTGATGGAACTAATCGTGTGGGATGGGGCGTTGTCATGACGCAGCATTCACTTGTCTGCAATGTCCGGCCTCACTCGATTCAATCTTTACCTGGGCCTTTCAAGCACATCTTAGTAAAGTACTTGGTGACAATTTGCGCTGGACGAACAAATTCTTTATGTACAATACACCTACTGTCAAAAAAGAAAATCAGATTTTTTTTTACCTTTGATTCGCTCAGTCGATCTTTTTTTCGGTTGCAGGGATGTCTCAGTGTGGACCACCTCATTGTACTGCTTTGTCTCAGGACCGTACTGAAAAATCGTTCATATTCTAGCCTGTGGTCGCACTACTGAAACAGTCGTGGTCATCGGCAGTCGCCTCAAGAAGGTCAAGGCACTCGTTTCATCGATTGTGCTCCTGCTCAGTTGGGAGGCTTTTGGCACCGTTTTGGCACAAACCTTACCATGTGCAAAACTTCGGACAAAATATGATGTACGGTGAAACTATTTAACAGGTCATCAATTATTCTTATTGTTAAACGTCTGTCTTATCTCATAAGAACGCGCATAAGAACATGTTTCGGCTAGTTTTTGAAAAGAAAATTATCTGCGCCAGCGAAAACCTTGTGTTCTCCCTTCAGGCCTGTTTGAACTTTTCAGCTCACGAATTATCCAAGTTTAACACAAAACTTGATGGTAAGTAGTTGCTCTAAATCCAGCTGTTCAGTTTCCGTAACACACAACAAAAACACAACTCCACTGATGGCGCTCTCAAAACCCACGTGATGGCTGTACGGAGCTGAAACTCTGACTGGGCATCTGGAATACATGAACACACCGGTCTACACAAGAAGAATACTTTTCTTAAACACTTCGTATGCCAGCAGGCTTTGACTTGGACAATGGGATTTCCAATGAGGGGAAATTGGAATGATATTCCAGTTCTGGCAATCGCCACATAACCAAAGGGAACTTCCGTAAAGCCTTGAACGGGACTGGGGGAATGAACATATTATATCCATTCCTGGGACAATGTTGCCCATTGTATTATATAAGCCAAAAGTTAAAGATCTGTGTGCATCTCTTAGATGTGTGTATGAGGATGTTGTGTATGTCGCACGGTCGAAGTGCAGTTGCATGTGAACAGTTACATTTATTTAATGCTAGTGTTCCAAATCTCGCGGTGTGGTGTTAAACCTAATGAATAGCAGTCTTCACATTTGCGCAGACTATTAAATTTGGTGCTTTCATTCACAAACGACTGTGATATTAATACAACTATAATATAGAAAAGAGTTACATGTTTGCACCTGTTACTGTCTTTCAAAGTAGTCACCAGCGTTGTGTAGAACCCGTTGCCAGCGATGTGGAAGGCGTAGTATACCGTTAGCAGAACCTGTTCTGTTGATGGTGGAATGGAGCTGTCTAAAGTTATGGTGATTCTCGTGTACGACTGTGATGGTGTTATCCTAACGCATTGCGATCCTCCACGACAGACCGTCAATGCACAGTATTACTGTTCGTTTTTGCAGCATCACCTGCGACCAGCTTTGCGAAAGAAGCGGCGACACTTTCTGCGCAACCCACCCGTCATTTTGCACGACAATGCGCGGGCGCATACAGCACAAGCTGTGGCTGCTCTGTTCGGTGGATAGGACTGGGAATTACTGTACCATCTACCATACTCCCCGGACTTAAGCCCTGGTGACTTTGATTTGATTCCGAAGATGAAGGAACCACTTCGTGGCATTCGCTTCAGAACTGTTAGAGAGATTGGACAGGCAGTAGGCCGCTCCATTCGCACCATCAACAGAACAGGCTCTGCTAACGGTATACTACGCCTTCCACATCGCTGGCAACGGGTTCTACACAACGCTGCTGACTACTTTGAAGGACAGTAACAGGTGCAAACATGTAACTCTTTTGTATCGGTTGTGAATAAATAGTTGGCACTATTTAAGTTCCAACCTTGGTAAAATGTGCGCAATAGGAGTGTAATTTCAAAGTGTTGCAACGGTTTGGGTACTAGGCTATCACTTTCTGGCGCGTGTCTGTTTTCATAACACTGCCTTGTGTATGTTTTAAGTACGACGTGTTTCTTATGTGTCTGGTCAATTTTAGTAAAATACTGTAATTGTCTGCAGATGCTGTTCGCGAGATGTCCTAAAGAAGGCAGTGGAAACAGCGGCACGACTTTGTGAGTGGGCACTCTAAAGCATCATCCGAGCTGTACGTCGCACTGTCCTTATGACGACTTAATGCACTGTTGTTCTGCTGATACGTACCTCTCATTAAATAAAACCACAAAGCTTTGTTTGGTGTTAAGTAATTCTTCCTTTCACATTTCGTCGAATCGCATAATGATACCTCAAGTCCCATCACAATTCCTAGAAATATATAAAAGGAATTTTGGGATACCGGGCGTAAAATTTTGTCTTGATATTTACGATAAAACTATGTGAAGCCACAGAGCTATCCGACAGCGTTCGGTCAACCAGATGTAGCAGCAACCGCCATACCAACGGGGGCTGAGGCTGATACCACCAACATAACAGCACCCTTCTATGATTGAATTCACACTTGTTTGAATACTGTCATTGCAGCACGTGTATCACAGAGCGACAGCCACGTGTTTTCTTGGCAAAGCAATGGAGCGGATACAACGGCTGCTATGAATTACTTAACATCCGATTTTAAGAAAATTATTTGGTGAAAAAATTTGATTCTTCCGCAACCTATAGCTTGATATCCATAAATGATAAAGGTCAGAATCTATTTTCGTTATTCGTCATTGTTACTATGCTGCACGAAATTGAGTACATGGCTGCACGAAATTTTTAAGAATTTGCAGAGGTAATATCACATTGTGTAGACTTCCCGTATATTTCACTTACGGCCATACATTATTGTGTATGAAATGAAACCAATATATCTAAATTGTATTTAAAGTTGAGACCGGAATGACGACTCTCTTCACTCTTGAGACACTGGCTGTCATATCCGCGGACTGGTCGCTCACGGCGCGTCCGAACCTTTCCTGCACTTCGGGAATCAAGTGGTCGTAAAAATCGTCGTATCTCATAAAGGTTCAAGATATCGAAATGACGAATTTTGGAAATGACTGCACGCAGAAAGAACTATTTTATCATATGTTTAACACTTGATACGTTTTTGTGAACGCGTGAGGGGAGCGAAAACAAGACTCCCTATAACTTACACCATAAGGTTTTGTCCAAATTTTCTTAGCCAAACAAAGGGAGAGAAACAGGTAAACGGGGTATCAAAGTGACCAGCATGAGGTCTAGTTTGGCATGAAAATATTTAACTGCTTGAAAGTAATCAGAGTAATGAATTAAAACTTAATTAATAAGCCTAGGAAAAATTGAAAAATTTCACGAAAAGCTGCAGTAAATGAAGTGTCAAAAATTTCATCTGTTCAAGACCTAGGTATTTTGCACATAAAAGATACATTGGTGCGCTATTTAACTGTCAAAAAGGTTTGCTTCGAATCAAGTACGTTAGGAAGGCAAACGAGGAGTCAGTAAGATCATCCTTTCTGAATAAAACTTGAAATTCAAAAATGGAAGAAATCAGTCAAATATTTTATGAAATGATTTGTGTAAAATAAATAAGTAGATCAGAGAAACGTTCTACGTGCCTCTGAATGATGCTCAAAATCATGAATAGAAAATGAGGAGCACCAAACGTTTCCCTAATATTTTTTATTTCATACTTTTAGACAAATCATTAAACAAAAAAATTTTGGAAGCTTTACTTTTACAGATTATTTAAAGTAATTGAAACGTTTAGTCTTAACACTGAGTGCTGATGAATTACGTTCGGGACATCAAATATCTGTAAAATTTCATGGTTCATTGTAATTTATTAGGAATTAAATGTGTGTGATATACTGGGATAGGTGTGAAGATAAAGTTCTTTGGCAAGACCTTAAAAATATTGTTAGCGATGCAGTGTAAACAGTATACATAAAACTTAGTATACAGACTCGTAACTGAGTCAGTAAAAATATAACAAGTCTGGTATCGAACCCAGGACCTTTTCCTAACACGTAATTACGACGTGTATATGCCACCCCTACATCACAGCTAACTAGTGGTCAATGACATCAGCCTGTGTGCTTATCTTTCTGTTTATCATAGTCAGTCATTCCTCCGCATTTACTGCCTGTTAAAAGTTCTTGATCATGTAAAAAGCATTCGTATTCAAATTACATCTACATCTACATCTACATTGATACTCTGCAAGCCACCCAACGGTGTGTGGCGGAGGGCACTTTACGTGCCACTGTCATTACCTCCCTTTCCTGTTCCAGTCGCGTATGGTTCGCGGGAAGAACGACTGTCTGAAAGCCTCCGTGCGCGCTCTAATCTCTCTAATTTTACATTCGTGATCTCCTCGGGAAGTATAAGTAGGGGGAAGCAATATATTCGATACCTCATCCAGAAACGCACCCTCTCGAAACCTGGCGAGCAAGCTACACCGCGATGCAGAGCGCCTCTCTTGCAGAGTCTGCCACTTGAGTTTATTAAACATCTCCGTAACGCTATCACGGTTACCAAATAACCCAGTGACGAAACGCGCCGCTCTTCTTTGGATCTTCTCTATCTCCTCCGTCAACCCGACCTGGTACGGATCCCACACTGATGAGCAATACTCAAGTATAGGTCGAACGAGTGTTTTGTAAGCCACCTCCTTTGTTGATGGACTACATTTTCTAAGCACTCTCCCAATGAATCTCAACCTGGTACCCGCCTTACCAACAATTAGTTTTATATGATCATTCCACTTCAAATCGTTCCGTACGCATACTCCCAGATATTTTACAGAAGTAACTGCTACCAGTGTTTGTTCCGCTATCATATAATCATACAATAAAGGATCCTTCTTTCTATGTATTCGCAATACATTACATTTGTCTATGTTAAGGGTCCAGTTATTGATGAGATAGTAGAATGCTCCTCTCCTCATTCACGTGTGTTCGAAGAATTTGTCTGGTATTCTTCGTAGTCCATGATACTCACGAAATTCTCCATGGATATTCCTCCTCCCTTTGTACATTTCATGCACAGCATTCCGTTTCGCTTTAGCTTCTTAAGTAAACCTAATTCTGTAGCCTTACTCTCCAGCTACAGCATTCTACAGGTTAAGGACGCCGTTTTATAGAAACAACTGGTTGACTCTAAGCCGCCATCTTGTAGTGCGACATGGACGCTCGCACACAGGACACCCAATGCTGCTGCTTGTCACTGGAGTCTCGCGTATCCAGAAGTCGCTCGCTGTCGCTCGCTTCTGTCGCTCACTTAGGCCACAGCCTTAGGCTGCGGAACCGGTTATGTTTTAATAAACAACAGTATTACCAGCTGTTAGCGCAGTTCTTCGTAGAATCACAATTTTATCTGAACTCTCATAGAACTTTAAATGAACTGCACTGCATTTCACAAAGCTTAATTATAGTATTTTCTTAACGTTTCTTCCTGGGAGGTCGACGCCTTTCTAGGACGGCCGCATCTTTCATGGGTCTTCTATATTCGCTTCCGGACAGCAATTTTCGTCTGGGCGCGACGTCTTGTAAAAGCATACAAATGTTCTGCTTTGTCCAGACTAGAGCTGCAGGAAACATTACACTAGCAAAGTCTCTCCTTAGCATAAAGTGATGTCTGGCTTACCAATTCTTTCAAAGAAATTTCGTTCTGTAAACCGTTAACGTTACGTTCTTTAAACATCTGTGACTGCAGACATTATCTACTGAGATCTGAAACTCGACAATAATGTTTGGCTTCCATTTTGAGAATCTCATTTTCCCATTTAGTTTGTCAAAAGACTAAGTATGTAGTAACTCAGAAAGAGGGAGAAATATGTTTCATTATTATGCAGCTATCCCTTACTCGCTATAATACCACTGCTGTGTGTTATCTCAAGTGTTATGACCACATAAAACTACAATCGTCCAGCCATAACTGTGGGTTCTTTGATAGCCCTGGGAGACGGCTTATCTTAACTGCAACACATAAAATGTTAGTTCACTTCATTACATGAACGATAAAAAGATTTACTTAACTCTACCAGGCAGTTGAATGTGATTTGCAGAGTATCCATGTAGATGTAGAACTTGATACAATCATTTGCCGCAGGAATACTTGAAAATTTACAGCTGTCATTGACTATTAAAGTATCACTTTATGTACTAATTAACAAACTCTTCTCTTAAAGTGTAATATTCAACATATACAAAAGCACATGTCCATCTCAGACTTAACTAACACTGCTCCTATTCGATGATGTTGACTGCATCAGCTGAGGTCACTAACTGGGCAGAGAGCTTTCATGCTTGGTTCTATATTGACCTCCATGCGAGGGCACTGTTGTGCTGAGACAAATGTGTGTGTCTTTTTAACCTCTCCTATTCGTCGTTGCGGATTGTAGCAAGAAGTAAGACATCGCTAATGTCTGTGGTACTACTGTGTGTTGCCAACTTTAGCGTGATATTTTTGGGATGTCGCATAAAGTAAACTTTCGTAGTGTACAGAGTGTTAACTAGTATGGTAGAAAGCTCTGGGGAATCGATAGAGGACTTGAAAAGAAGCAAAAAATATGAAGCGTCGGTTCTATTGCTTTTGTTTTCAAATTTTGTTTCTTTTGGAAGTGTTTAGACAATACCTTCTTACGTTTGTGTTAGTTTGCATGGTACTATTCTCCATACGGCGAGAGAAGAGCCCTGACTCGTGATGCAGCCTTGGCGCACATCCTTCGCGCATCCACGACGGCCAATCAGATTGTGAGCTTTTGTTTACATTACTGTGGCAATGCCGCAGTGTTGCCACAGTTTTGCCCGATCGCTGCTTCCAGTCAGTTGTGCCACATGCTACGTTCAGGTGTGTGTATACTTATGCATTCCGCTACTTCTGTGAGTTGCTTGCCGTGTGTATAAGTGGAAAAGTGTGTATAAGTGTATATAAATGGAAAATGGGTGCCTGTAGTGCAGAGAAGAGGGCTTTTGGGACAGGAGCTACGCTGAAATCCCAAGCACACGAATTTATGTACTGATTGTGTGTTTATTTTGAAAGGGAAAGGGACAATGGTGGGCCTTTGATATCAGTGAATAAAGTGGTTGACTGAGTGGCAGAAGCATTGAACATCTATACAGCGACGGTGAAGAGAGTCACAAATGATAAAGAGGCTGCCAATTCAGCCGCGAATCCTGTTACTGTGAGGCCTGGAAATTCAAGGAAGAGACTGTAGTGTGACTGAAGCAGACAACTTCGACGAAAGTGCTATCAGGCAACACATATACGCGTACTACGGCAGGAAGCAGTATCCCACACTTAAAATGTCGATGGCATCACTGTCGGACAGTGGTTTGTTCTCACCCATTGTTTTGAAAAAAATTGTCATACGTTGGAAAAAGTTCTCAGGACGGAAGGTATTAATGGAATGCGGAGACACTGTCGCATGGAGATGTCGTTTCCTGTGCAGGTTGCTAGCAGTGATCCTGGAAAATGTAATATGGCTTGACGAAACATGGGTCAACGTGCCTCATGTACGTTCCGTCGCATGGACAGACGACACGCGCCACGGGACTATGCGCCATCTGTTAAGGGAGAGCGACTAACTGTATTTCATGCTGGCTCTATGAAGAGTTTTGTGTCCGGTGCTGTGATGATGTTTCAGTCAAAAACAACTGTCGGCTACCACGAGGAGATGAATGCAGATACATTCAAAGACTGGGTGGTTACTCGTTGGCTACCAAACGTCAGTTCTGGTAGTGTTTTTGTAATGGACAATGCGCTGTACCATTCTGTACAATTAAATAAGGTACTAACGGCTGCTGCAAGGAGAGACGAAACAGTCAGCCGGTTGAAAGATAATGAAATAGACTTTGAACAGAATATGCAGAAAGCAGAACTTCTGGTATTAGTGTAACAATGCAAGCCACAGAAGACTCAATATGTGATTGATACATCAGCAGAGAACCACGGCCACAAAGTTATACGTGTTCCACCGTACCACGGCCATTACAACGCAACTGAACTCACCTGTGCTCAAAGAAAAGCAGATGTTGCGGGAGCGAAACAGAACTTCCACGTTGCGAGACACAGAGAGGCACCGCGCAGTCTGAAGTGCCTTGTCACGGTCCGTGCGGCTCCCCCCGTCGTAGGTTCGAGTCCTCCCTCGGGCATCAGTGTGTGTGTTGTCCATAGTGTAAGTTAGTTTAAGTTAGATTAAGTAGTGTGTAGGCTTAGGCACAGATGACCTCTGCAGTTTGGTCCCTTAAGATCCTACCACAAATTTTGCACAGAGAGGCTGGTAAATGGGGCTGTCACATGAATAACGCCAGAAAATTACAAGAACGTCGTGAACCAAGTGTGAAAAGAGATTACAACGTGAAACATCGAAGAAGGTGTAAGAGGAGACTCCGTTCATGATATTGTAATTCCTTTATCAGACGATGAGGACAGCAGCAGCGAAGATACCGAAGACTAAGTGATAGTGACGAGAGATGACCCATCAGATGACGATGGTCTTGGGATTTCCGTTCTCCCACACGAAAAGTAGAGTTAACGTCTTTAGCCTATATTTTACATGTAACATCTGTGCGATTTGCTTTACCTTCTTAGTATTGAAAATCTGGCTGTGTGTAATTTTTATTTTGACTGTAATCATAGTCATAGTAATTTTTTAATGATGTTACCGCCGTTTGAAGGTAATAATTTTTATTTTATTGTTATACGATCCAGAATTCGGCCAGAAACCATTTTCAAGTACAGTAACTTATTTATATGTCAAATGATATCAGACTGGTACGAAATACAGCGAAATCTGAACTGTATAACAATAAAATAAAAACTGTTGCAGTCAAATGGCTGCAACATAGTTAAAGGAAATATTTGTGTGTGTGTTGTGTAGGGTGACAAACACTGGTAGCGCATGTGACAAAAATATTCCATCAAGGAACACATTGGGCAGCAGAATGCTGCCCCACAGGAATGCTGCAATGAACGACGCGGCATTGTCACGTTCTGAAGGAGCCGGGTGTTGCGCGGGCCGAAGGGTGGGATGGGAAGGGAAGATCTGGCAACCCGCTCCGCCCGGCGATGGCTCGCTGACCGTCCGATTCGAATGCTGGCAACTGCGCTGGCAGCTGCCAGACATATTCTTCCCTCGACGTACAGAGTACAGTGTGTACACAGATAGTTTTAGTTTCAGGAATACAGTCAGTAGCGGAAGTTTACTCTACAGTTCTTATTGGACTAGTGTTCAGTGATTATTTCCGAGAGGGGCGGCACTGAACATGCTTTAGTGACCTCAGCTAGACAGCGAATTATTGTGTCTGTCTTCCCATCACATGTGTGACGCCTGCTTGGTGGTATTTTTACTGGACGAGTCTCTCCTGTAAATTTCTGGCTAAAATATATTCTAATCTGAACATGGTATACGTGTACCTGATATAAGGTCTTGCAAACTGCAAAGTGCCTGAAGCCAGATGTTTGTATTTACATTAGATTAGGTGCACTTTTTGTTCCGATTCCTCCATACTGAGGAGGTCCTGCAGGATATAGAACATGTAAGAAGAACAAGAACACACAATAAATATTGAAAGAAGTATACTAGGGCACATTTGTGTGTGGCACCCGAATGCGATTTTTGTAAACGATGTATGTCTTTGATAGCCTTTATATCGCAGACCCAGAGATACTGCTAGTGTAAGAGAGCGCTTGGGGCACAGTTGTAGGTAGCTGTCTGTG